>NC_063166.1:60917226-61022226 GCF_023159225.1 Perognathus longimembris pacificus
GTTTAGGTTTGGCTGCTTAAAACTCACCTGGACTTTTCATAGATTATATAAACAGGTTGTTGCCAAGAATACCTATTTGCTAGTGATATTTCTGTTGCTGTAAGAAATACCAGAGGTAAATGTACTTAAAAGGATGGAAGGTTTATACAGGCACACTTTCAGAGGTTTCAGTCCGCGGCTGCTTGGCCCTGTCACTTTGGGCCTCTGATGACACCATAGCAGGCATATGTGGTAGAGAAGGCTCCTCACACTGTGACATCCAGGAGGCAAAAAAGAAGCAAGAAGAAGATGGGAACTCTAATATCCCCTTCAAAAGCACATCACCAACAATCCAACTTCCTTCTACTAGATTGCACCTTCTAAGAGTTCTGAGATCTCCCAGTAGTGACACAGACTTAGAACCAAGCCTTTGATACTTTACATCCAAATGGTAGCAACCTTACCTCCCATTAAAATAATTGGTAATGTAAGTAGGACAATTTCCTTTTCCAAATGAGTTTGTTACTGTGATAACATTGTATACTCATGCAGGCATACTCATTTGGGAAAAAAAATTGCATTTTAGAGCAGTGTTTGTACTGCATCTGACATCCTCAGATTTCCAATTTGGGTAAGAGATCTGAAAACCTAACTGATCGTGAATTCTCTTTAAAGTATGCATTTAATTCAAAGTCACAGTTTTGGTTGCTGAGTCACAACTTGTAAATTGTACCTTCAAATTTCTTAGCATCTTCAAATAGACATTTCAATACTGCTTAATTGTAAAATTGTAAGCTGCCTACTAATAATGATTATTGCTAATCTGTTTTTATATATGCCAGTGAAAGTTTTATGGACATAATGTTCACACAAAATGTTTTCAATTTGAAAGGGAGATTTTTCTATCATCATGTATAGAGATCTGTGAAGACCTTGATATTATTGTAGAATACTGAATTTACAAATATCATGTTCTCAAGTATCAGGTTGTCTACAAAGGAAAGAATGAGATGTGGGCGCCTGCATTTAGGTTACAAAGTGGTAATACTAATTCAAAGGGTCTCATATAGAAAAGGAAATTGAATAAAATTACCCCAGACCTGTATCCAGGTCACAGTTTTAGCACCCTTCTCCTTTTTATTTTAATTACAACAACTTTACTTAAAGACTTGGCTATGTTTCTGGAGCTCAAGGTCAGGAACATACACATCAAGATACTTCCTGGAAGTCCATTGTCCTTAACTCTCTAACTGGCTGAAATTGCCACTTTTTCCCATCTTTCTGATTATTATACCCAGGTCAGTATCACCCAATAGTTCAACGTGCCTATAGTGCTTTCATACAGAAAATTCGATGTGCTGTGATGAAACTATACAGAGAAATGGCCCAAGGACAGAAACAAATATTCTGTCATCCTTTCATCCCACCGTATAATTCGGAATTGTTTATTTTTACTGTTATTATTAAAGGTAATGAACAGAGGTGAATTAATTGTTTAAAATATAGTAATCCAAGGAACTCTCAAGTACAATTGACACTAGCAAAATTTTATGTGGACCAAGTTTTGCACTGGTAGGATCACAGAAGAATCTACTTACATTGATAGTATATTTCATGAATGCATATATTCACTCAAACACGAGAAGTTATTTCTATTTAATTCCTATGGAAACATAAGCTATGTAATTGAGGTCCAAAAAAAATCTAAAACATACTTGACTACCTGTAGGTATTACGGAAAATGTTCATGTATCTCAAGTAATTGTGTGCACTAGATTTATTTTCTAACACTACATTCCAAGGCAATTCCATAATGTCTTTTTATGAAATTCAGTCCTATGATTACCAACCAATCAAAAGAAAGAGGAAATCTATTCCATGGGGAAAAAAACCTAAGTGTTTAACAGGAATATTATGTTTATTTTGGTAATGTTTAAATAATGATCATCTCATTCATATTAATGTACTTCCTAAGAAATGTTGTCTTTCACATTCCTTAGGGTAAGTCACACATCATTTCTCAGCTCTGTTTGAACTTGAAGGTGTTAAGAGTATCTGTTGTCGTGTTTATGAGAAACTTTTTGATGAGGTGTACATTTGAAAATCCTCCCAGACGTTAGGATGCTTCAACCATTCACTTGACCCATGAAGTAGCGTTGTAACCATCTATTTGCAAAGTACAAGCTTTATCTTGAAATGGATGCAGCTCTTGAGTAGACTGTAGCTTAAAGTTAAGCTGTCAGATTGTCTTGGAAAATACAAATATGTTAGAGATATGCAACTAATTTTTAAAAGTTTGAAGGTAGCAAATTAAAAAATACTTATATGTCACATCCTAATTATATGACATATTATTTGGTAGCAAATAAATGACTTAAAACTTTTGAGGTATTAAGTCTTTTAATGTCTCACACTAATTATATAACTGACACTATTTGGTAGCAAATAAATGACTTCAAACTTTTGAGTTATTGATTCTTTGAACATTTTGTCATTGACTTTACCCATTTACTTCAAAAAGTCAGACTTAAATTATGTACTTTTCCTGTCTTCTTAGTTAGTAAAAACAATGAGCCATCCAAAATACTATCAAGGGTAGTTATCTCAGACTAGAAATGCCTTAGAGATTAGATCATTTCAGGTATTACTAATAATGGTAACATTGGCTCCACAAAACATCCCATTTGGCTGAAACATTGCACTTCATTCTATTATGAGTTATTAGCATAAGACCAGAGCAAAGGAGATTGCCTGGCACAGTTGCTATTTCACAAGAAACCTAAGAACTTGTAAACTTTAAACTCTTCCTTTTCAGAGCAGTGATCTTATTATAGTACCTCCGTCCCTTTCCTCAAATCCTCAGGCACATACTTGCTTCACCTGGCTACAGATGAAGTGCTGCCAAAAATAAGCAGAGTTCTCGAAACTATGGCCATGCTTTAGCATCACTGGGAAGATCTTCAAACTCCTAGGGTGTGGATTGTTTCTTGGCCCTAGTACATCAGAATCCCAGGGTGGGGCATGGCACTCCAAGAGAGTTTAATGTGTGCCCAAGGCTGGATGCATGGTGACAAAGGCTCACGATGCAAGTAAAATGCACAGAGGAACAATTCTTGATTTCTACTTCACATCCAGGCAGCACTTCTGCACTGGAGTGTGGTTAAGTAGGGGAAGAGTGAACTTACCAAAGCTCTTTACTTCTGTCTTCTTTGCTCTAAGAAGACGGGTTAAAAGAAAGACAAGTGGAATGGCCTAGATGATGCTCCATTTCATGGCATAGAGAACTGTTTTTGCCTTAGTTGACCTAGCTGTATAAATTGACCTAGCCCTTTAAATTTAGACAATGGGATGGAGATTTGGTAATTCATATTCATTGATTGTAGTAACTGATCTTGATTTTATTAAAAAAAGAAACACTATTAACTATGGGGTTAACTTTCTTTAGAGTCCATTGCATTGATGGTTTTTAAGTTGATTAGGTTTGGATGCAATGCAGATTTAGTTTATGAACTGCACCTTCTAATTTCTTTAATAAACTTTAAACCATGCAAATGAAGGATCCTAAGCAAATTTACTAAATATAAATGAGGAAAGCTGTCAACGATGCTAAGTGGTACAAAGCTCTTTAGAATTAAATCATAGATTGCTTTCAATGGAACATCACAAGACAAAATAGAAATAGGGTCTTGGGATTTTGCTTGAAAGACTCAAGTCACTTATGACTAATGTTTAGGACTTGGTTCTTACCTAAATTTATTAAGTGAAGTGTTTTGAAGCTTCTCATGTCTCCACTGCATTTGAAGCATTGAGTATGTACAAAGCCTGCAGTTACACATCAAACTTGCTCTAGCTCCAAGTCTTATTTATCCAAATCATAATTATATTACATTCTAAGTTAAAGTACCAATTATTTCAAAGGGAAAGGTGAATCCACTTCTATTCCTTTAGACTTGTAGGACCTATCCTTCAGCTATAACGAAGTTGTAGAGCTTGCACAGGAAACTCTAATGCTAAGTTATATGAATAGATAAATTCTTCTTACATGGTATTCAGCATTCTACTGACAGTCTCTGATAAATGCCAGGCAATCAATCTCTCCATGTTATTTTCCCATCTAGAGAGAATCTTGTTCCTTAAATTTTCCAATTTAGTTCCCCCTCCCCAATTCAGGACTGGGTATCAAAGGTCCTCATTCATTTTAGGTAAACACACTACCAATGAGCCACTCTATCCACTTGCTTCATTTCCCATATTGTATAGCTGATTTTTCCCTTGAGAAGGAAGAATCAAAATCCCTTCTTCCATTCTTCCAGGAAACCACAAGCAGGTTAATAAAAGCAAAGAAAATTTCTTAGAAATAGAAGCCAGCTCTGTTTTTCCAGAAGCAAGCATTCAACGTTAGAAATGTGTGATGTCATCTTTAAAACCCTTACTATGTTGAGGAGAGGTGTGGGAAAAGTGCACAATCTTCTATTATGTGAAACTTACCTTTTCTTGACTGAACATTTCCTTAGATACCTAAACACTTGACTATTTTGCAAGGTTTTGACAAGAGTGAGTCAATACTCTTCGTGTTGGAGGAATGGGCATTTTGAGTTTCCTACTCCACCCCATCAGTTTATCGGCCACTGACTCTCATAATATAAAACGTATAACTCTAACAGGATGGGAATTCTTCAAAAGTTAGAGCAGGATCATGAGGGAAAGCCAATGGTCTGAGCTTTGGAGTGAAAAAGGAAGATCTGACACAATTTAGTTATACTCCTTCTATTTTTCTTCTTTCATAATTCTTTTTTGAACAATACAGAATGGTGAGGGAAACATCATCTTGTAGACAAATCCAGCATGAGAACAGGCTGGGGCTTTTATGTTTCAGGCATCTATAGAGGCATGCTTTCCTTGCTGACTTTCAGTCTTCTCTGGCGAGCTCACACATCTCCATCTATTCCCTGTAAACCTCTGACTCTAACATTTATTAAATGTTTCATTCAAACGTGACAACTAAAAAAAGCAAATGGAAACAGTTTTAATGATAAAATAGAGACCAGTCTGTATGTAGGGTAGAATATGGCATGTGCTCTTATCATAAATGTTATAAGAGCAATTTGGTTGTCAGAGTTTCATTTGAAATCACTTAAATTGGAGGACAATAGACTATAATTCCCATGTCTGATACAAATATTCAATTACTGACAACCAAGGAAATTCTTATCAGTAAAGAGGAATCCAACTTTTTCTAGTTCACAGTAGTGGGCACATTACTTTCAGAAAGAAAAAAATAATCTTTAGACCTCACTGAGATGATATAAAAAGGATACTGAATCACAGGAATGATTTTTAAATAAAAAGAAGTTTAATGACCTATATGCTGGACAGACTATCTTCGCATGATTAAAGATCTAGTTACCAGTAATCAATGCACTTAGATTAATCTCAGTATTTGAAAAAATTCTTTCAGTGTTAATGAATTTTACTTAATGTTTCTTTAGTTTTCCTCAACCCAACCCTTGATTCATCATTGACTTCCATTATTTCTTCCTACAATTTGGTCATTTTGCTTTGCTTACACTCCAAAGGTTAGTTCATATTAAGCAACAGAGCTTGAAAACAACTAAAGTAATGAGAATTGTGAGACATATGGCATAGGGAAAATTTTCTACAGAATGAAATGACCTATTGTTGAGCTAAATACTGATTTAGCCAAGTTTAAAGAATACTATGTAGGGAAAACAGCCACTATCACATGAGAAGACTACAACTATGAAATCGAACCAAAATGAAGACTTTAAAAAATATTAATCTGGAAGATTTATTTTGGAAGTTAGAATCTTACAGACTTTCCTGCCTAGGCTGGCTTTAAACAACAGCCCTAAGATCTCAGCATCCTGAGTAATTAGGTGAAGGATTATGTTTTCTAAAAAGTCTTGATGCCTAAAGGAGAGAGCTTCATCATGCTGGAACATGTCCTTCCATAGAAAAGTATATTTTACGGTTTTGATAAGAATAAGATCTTGTCATTTGTTGAATTTGGATTTAGTTTCTGAGCTAGTAGAGAAAAACCACAAGTAATATTAAAATTGTCAACAAGGAACTCAGGAGCTGGGCAAGAGATTTTATTTATACTAAAAGTTTACTGAGATGTATCTTTTACCATCCCCACCCCTATTTTTTGGTTCTGGGAATCAAAGCCATAGTGTTGGCATATATCTCCAGCCTTCAATCATGCAAATATTAAACAGAGATAATTGGAAATTGGAGATTGTCTATAACCATATAATTAGCACCCAGGCCACAATAAAAACATTTCCTTTATCCAGAAATTTGAGGCTTATTTATTTCTTGATTATCAGAAAATCATTTCTAGCTATATTTACATACAATTACATTATGCAAATATAACATATTACTTTACCAGTCAGTGAAGATAAGCATTGTTTACAATTTAAGATTAATATTATCAAAGATGCTTTGAACATTCTTTTCTTTTTTTTTGGCCAGTCCTGGGGCTTGAACTCAGGGCCTGAGCACTGTCCCTGGCTTCTTTTTGCTCAAGGCTAGCACTCTGCCACTTGAGCCACAGTGCCACTTCTGGCCATTTTCTGTATATGTGGTGCTGGGGAATTGAACCCAGGGCCTCATATATATGAGGCAAGCACTCTTGCCACTAGGCCATATCCCCAGCCCTTGAACATTCTTATAAAGCTCATTATATATGTTTTCACCTCTTCTTCATGTGTGTGCGCATGCTCATTTGTGTGCACTCTTACCTCTACTGCAGCTTGAACTCAGGGACTTGTACTCTTGATTTATTTTTCTACTGCAGGCTGGCATTCTACCACTTTATCCATAATTTTACTTCTGACGTTTTGCTGGTTAAATGGAGATAAGAGTCTCATGGATTTTTCTGGCCTTGTCTTGCTTCAAACTTTGATCCTCAAATTTTGGCCTCCTGAGTACTTAGAATTACAGGTGATAACCACTGAGATCTGGTGTAAATACGTATGGGTGGGATTCCTGGGTCATAAGATATGTATTTATTGACCTTTACTAGAAACTTCCAATGAGTTTTTTTTTTTTTTTTTTTTTTTTTTTTTTTTTTTTTTTTTTTTTTTGCCGGTCCTGGATCTTGGCCTCAGGGCCTGAGCACTGTCCCTGGCTTCTTTCTGCTCAAGGCTAGCACTCTGCCACTTGAGCCACAGTGCCACTTCTGGCCGTTTTCTATATAGGTGGTGCTGGGGAATTGAACCCAGGGCTTCATGTATACAAGGCAAGCACTCTTGCCACTAGGCCATATTCCCAGCCCTTCCAATGAGCTTTTCAAAGCAGGTTTATCACCATCACAGATGTATGATAAGTTTATCTATTGGAAAATCCTGTCAACACTTGATCATATTATCATTTTTATTTTTTATTTTTTTTGAATTTTGGCCATTATGGTATTTAGTGATACCATAGATGTTAAGAAATAATTGTATTAAGGCTCTAAGTCATAATGTTTTTCTTGGTTCATTTGCTTGAATTTTTCTTTACTTGAATTTTGATCCTCTAAATTGTTTTATAATCCACAGTCAAATTCAGTAGTCGGAGAAATAAAAGTTGTTTTTTTGCCAGTCTTGGGGCTTGGACTCAGGGTCTGAGCACTGTCCCTGGCCTCTTTTCTCAAGGCTAGCACTCTGCCACCTGAGCCACAGCACCACTTCTGGCCGTTTTCTATATAGGTGGTGCTGAGGAATCGAACCCAGTGTTTCATATATGCAAGGCAAAAAAGGTTTATAAAATAGCTCTTAATAAGCATTCGTTGGTATATCGGAAACACCTAAAAATAGTTTCTCTTAAGAAATGCTCTCTTAAGAAGAATCTGATTTTTTAAACATAAAGAACTTCCACAGATTGAGAAGTTGGTGCATTCTAATAACAACATGACTGGGCATCCAGTTCTAGCTGTATTTCAAGAAATGATTCTATGTTTCTGGTCTGACATCATTTACTGACACTTGCCAGCTGATATCTTTGGCATTCCACTAAAACTTCAGTAGCAAATCTAAATAGTGAGAAACTTTCTAAATCCTGCCTTTCAACTGCAGAAACCAATTGCAACCTTAAAATTACCTTTTTCACACTTCTAAGAGTGTGTCTTTTGAATTTGTGATTATTATGTCACAAGAAACTATAATACACATGCAGGTTTAAATAACTGTGATTCTGAAAACTGATTTAGCCACAGCCTATAATTTGGCATTTGCAGAAAAGCTCAGATTATGAAACTTCAGCCTGAACTTCAGGAGATTTGAATAAGGTGGACTATTTTCAAGCAGCAACGGATATACTGAAGATACAGTTTAGGAACACATGGCATCTGAACAGATGGCCCTTGCTCACCCACCCAATCCGGATTCTTAATAACTCCTTGAAGTGATTAACACGTAATTGCCCAAAAGTCAACCCCTTAAAAGCTTTCTGAGCTAGGAGGGAAAGCTGAGACAAACTTCAAGATGTTACATGTCCCATTCGTCAAGAATCAGAAAGACGGGGAAAAAAAAAACATACTAAGTGAAGTAAGCCAGACCCAAAGAAAAATAGGCTCTATGGTTTCCCTCATTTGTAACAATTTGTATATGACTAGGATAGTGCTACCAGAAGATCATAAGAGGTGAACAGGTTTGTTCACATGACCATATAAAATTATGCTAATCAAAATGAACTCCAAAATATGGAGCAAGAGTTTTTTTGTTGTTGATGATGATGTTGTTGTTTTTAATGCACTGTATGCAATTCTTTCTTCTTTTTCATTTTCTCTTTGGTTTAGCCCCTGTAGTCACAGTGTTTAATTCTGGTCTTGTATATATGCTTACCTGATCTGGGTAAGGGAATGGGGATAAAACATCAGAGAAACAAAGGACAAAGAGTGAACCAATGCAACAGCGATACCCAGAAGATTCTAGGTTAGAAATGAACTCAATAACTGGCAGAGGCAGGTGGGGGGGGGAGTCAGGGGGAAGGGATGGTGGGAGAATGATGAGGGAGGGGTAACAATGTTTGACAAGAAATGTATTCATTACCTATTTACGTAACTGTACCCCACTGTACATCACCTTGACAACAAAATAAAAGGAAATTAAAAAAAAAAGATGTTACAAGTCTCATATCAGGGGGTTATGGTGTAGGTAACGACTCCTGGCACCTAGTTCTTGTCCAGGAGCTTAATTTATTATATATACTGTAACCAAACTGCAAGAACTCATTATTAAAATATATCTTCCTGTGTATTTGTGTGTACTTCTGGTTCTGAATTTCTTATCTCTGGAACACTTTGAATCAAAAAACAAAACTCTATCAGAAATAAGGAGATAAAATAAGGCAAATCCAATTCATTGCACACTGGTAGACATTTTCTTTTGGTTATAAGCACAGTTGTGCTGCCATAGAGGACATTCTATTTGCAGGGTGCACTCAAATTGAAATGCTTACACCATTTCCCAGAAGTCTAACGATAGATGATTTTATTTTTTTTTCTTTCCTGTCTCTTTCATCCATCAACTTCACTAAAAACAAACAAACAAACAAAGAAAAACACTACCCCATGGAAGTATCATACCTACAGCTGAAGGACATTTGACCAGACAGCTACAAAAGACTGAGTTAGGTAGATGCAACTTCAAGGTCTTACTTTAAATCTGGGCCTAGGAGGTACCCAATTAAACCAATAAGAATACTAAAAAGAATTTGTTGACTTCTAAAGCAGGCACTCTAATTATTCTGGACAGATGGTGGCTATAACCCCAGATAAAGGTCCAGGAAGCCCCCTGTTGTGACAAGGATCACTCTCTAGTTCTTGAATAAACTGAGGACTGAAGAAATGCTCATGCCATTTAAGAGTTGTAGGTTGTAGCTATGTACCGACTGGTATAGAAACTCAATATTTTATTAACCTGTAAGACAGAGCAGTCTTACAAGCCTGACATTAAACTTCAGATTGCTTTTCATCTACAGCTTTTGATGAATACTGAGGGCTTCCCTAGATTGGGTGCCCTCACCCCTAGTAGCAAACTTGTTTCCCAGTCATTCCTTTTACAAAGAAATATAAAGGCTGAAATAACAATTCTAATGAAAGTAGTTTATGTGGAAGGCTTTCAGGAGTAAGGCTCTCATATCAATGGATAGATGGGAAAGTGGAAAACTGAAAAATAAAAAGGGATTGGAAGTGAACAAAAATATTGAGTCCCTATCATTATGGGCAATTGAGGAATTATCATTTGGGATGCTCTGAAGATAGTAAAGCTGGATGCCTTGGGATGGTAGAGATGCATACTGATCCATCGCCAATACTCCAAAGGGCAGGCTAGCAGAGAAAGCTCTCAGCTAAAGAAAGCAGGTAAAAAGGGGAAGACAGTTGATATTCAAAGGATGGCAAAAGATATGTCCTCGAAATAACATACTTCTTCCATACCTTTGGAAGAAATCATGACCGGGAAAAATGTTAAATGCATATGTGGCTGGAGACAAGAAGAGGAAAAACATATTGGTATACAAAAATATGCAAAATCCATATTTTTTAGTAAATCAGAAAAATGGTATGAAGTTATTCTCTTCAGGATAGTCTAAATGTCTCTGATTTTACCATGGAAACAGTTTTTACTCATTTCTGCCAGTGGTCTCCTAGTCAATTTTTTTTCTTCGTCCCTTTGGTTGTAGACAAAGATACAATCCTTACCTTTCTGTTATATAAACCTGAAATCCATAAGTTAGCTAAAGAGAAATTTATGAGTGATTTCTTCTGAAAGATAGTCACTAGTATTTTATGAAATCACATTCAATTCAATTATCCCATTTAATCAGTGGAAAGGTCTTACAGCAACAAAGGAACATTAGCCTCAAATTATAGGAGATGCCAAGTTTTCATGTCCCTTCTTTGTGTACTCTGCTTGTCATGTTCTGTTGTAAAAGCTGAATTGCCAAGCTAATAGATAAACCTCATTATGAGAGAAAGGCCAGAGAAGGAAAGGGGAGGAAAAAAGGAAGGGAAAAAGAAGGAAAGAAACAAAGGAAGAGAAAAAAAGGAAGAGATCAAGGAGGGTAAGGAAGAAGGGAAGAAGGGAGAAATTAAATCCCAGAGTAGGTATATGGGTGGTCACAAAGACTATTCTAAAGAATAAGTAGATGAGGCAAAGTATGGAGGGACATGGAAAATCAAGAGGAGATAGAAGAGAAGCAAGTTCAGTGAAGAGACATTTCCTCTTCTCCCAAAAAGTCAATAAATCATTTGGAGAGGTAAATGTGGATTAGAACTTGCAAGGATTTGTAGGTCAGTGTGAAGTGTCATATTAAAAGCAATGAATGTTGTGTAGGGTTTTAGACCTGTATATTAATAATAATAATATTATTGTTGTTATTTGGTAGAGGTATGGGATATGTACTCAGGGCTTTACATTTGGCAAATGCTCTACTACTTGGACCACACTGCCAGCCCTATTTTGCTTTAGTTCATTTTTTTCTACATAGAGTCTCAAGGGTTTGCCTGGGGTCAGATTAGACTGTAATCTTCCTACCTTTCCCACACATGTAGTTAATCTACACGTCTGTAAATTACAGACATGTAACGCCATTCTAGTAGTAATCCTGGACAACATTTGATGTACTAGCTAACGGAGAATTAATAAGTCTTATTATTAGAGTCGTAGAGAAAAGACAGGAGAGAAGCATGAATGAATGGTAGGGAGAACAGTAAGGCTACGGAATAGAGTCATAGTCAGGGCAGTTGAAAAGGAGAAAAATGGCTGGCTCCTAGAATATGTAGAACAAAATGGTCAAGAATTATTTAGGAACATACAGTGGGTTAGATATGGGTAGTAAGGGAGAGAGGGGTATTAAAAACAGACAGTATTTCTAGCTCTCACAACTGGATAGATGGGGGGAACCACTATGTTACTTAAGAGGATGAGGTTGTTATAATGCATTTGACATGTATCATGAAGGACAAGTTTCCTGAGTCTCACTCTGAAGTATTATGAAGAATAAATGCTCAGGCCAAATGGGCAATAGGTCATTTATCTGATTATATCCATATTTTAAGGTGCCCATAATTGTTTATTGAAAAGTAATCCTAGAGTCTGCTGTAGGGCTTCAATGAACACAAGAGCAAGCCATGAGCAGACAGAATGAGCACAGAAAATAAATTGCTTGATGCTTAGTAGCCGGAAGAAATAATGAGCTGGCTTTATTACAAGTTTGGGGAAATGAGAAAGTGACAGTCTGCCACTTTTTATTCTTCTCTGAAGACTCCAAGTTATTATTCTAGCAATGTATCCATTTGTTTTACCAGTGGGCCATTTCAACCAGTAACTGTTAATTAAAACCAACCTTTGATTTCCAACTAGGAGGATCAATTGTGAATTTTCATATACATAGAACAAAATAGTCTAACTGGAAACAGTAGAGTCAAGATAAGGCTGAACCATGATTAGAAGATAATATTTAGAAAAGCAGAGCTGAATTCACAGGAAGAACTCATTTATTATGGCACACAAAAATTTATTCAGAAAACAGAAATGTGATTTTTGTCAGGAAGGCTTATGATTCTAGCCATTTTCTGACACATAACTTGAATAAGAAGCAGCCAGAACATAAGAATGGTAATGATGCTTATTATAATATCATCAATTGATAATTTCATCTACAGATCTTCGCAGTATTAGATTTGTGCTGAATGTATTTATTTCTTTTCAGAAAGATGTCTTCAGAGAGTATTTGAGCTTTGAAACACAGGTTACATTGTTTCAAATTTTCTCTGCAATCCTAGGTCTGGATTTCTGTGATAGATAATCTTAATCATCAACTTGATTGCATTGAGAAAAGTCCAGAAGATTAGGGAAACACATCTCTGCATGAGTCTGTATGGACATTTGCAGTGATCATTAGCTCATGAGGGTTCTGACCCAATTAACAGTTTAATCTCTTGATGGATTCATAATATGATGACAATCCTGAGAGGTGCTGAGGTGAGGCCTGCTTGGAGAAAATGGGTCACACAGGGTATGTCAGTGATGGCCTTATCTCACCTAGGACTCTTCCTGTATTTCATCAGTTTCTTTGCTGTCCACCATGAGCTGAACGGCTCTCCTCTCCATACTTTCTCCATCACCACACTGAATACTTGGAAACAGTGAACAAAATGAACCTTTCCTCCTCTATGTGTTTCCTGTCAGGTATTTTGGTCACAACAATGAAAATTCTAATACTATTTCAGTGTAGCATTGGAGTGACATTCTTACAAATACAAAAAAAAATTTGAATCATAATGAACTCGAAACATGCACATTAAGAACTTGTGAATGTGTCATATATTAGCAAAAATACTGTGAGATATTCATTTAGGGGATTCATTAGTACATATTAGAAATGGCTGCTGAAAGAATTGTTCCAATAGCTCAGATTTTTATAAGACCATTAGAAGACATACTGGGAAGATATAATAGTCTTTTGTGATGTGTCAAAGAACACAACATGTAATTTTCCTGATAATCTTAGGTAAAGCTACTATGCAGATTGTTCCTAAATGGCAGGTCTCCATTCTCTTGTCCATCTGTTTGATAGATGGCAACTCACAAAGCATATAGCATTTCAATTTCTTCTTGAGTGTTGAATCTGCTCCCCTTAGCAAGCTATTTTTCCTCCCCAGCTTTAATACCTCTGACTATGAAACTGGCATAGTCCTATAAGATCATGGTTCTAGAACATAACATAATATAGTTATATATCACAACATAATATTTGTTGTGTAGCCGAGAAGAAATACAACAAATATTAGCTGTCTCGCTATCATCACTAACTTTGTGTGTCTTTAAAGTAAATCCAGGATGGTTTAATCATAGTAGACTTCTAAGGCTTTGTCGTTTTGGCTGAATCTGAGAAAAGTCTTCAATACTGGGTTCTTTTTCACTTCCCATATCCAGCTACTTTTAAAGTCCAGCCAATGCTTCAATACTATAGTGGCCTAAATTTGTACCTACCCATTCTGATACCTACTATACTGAGTGAACTTCTCACCATTCCTGCCCCCTGCCCTCCGCTGCAAACATTGCATTTATGTTCTACTTATCTTCCCTAGCATGGGCTTTTCCAACATGTGTGCCTAGCCAGCAGAGCTGCCAAAGTCATCTTCCAATGACACACATTGAGTCATACTCTACCCCTGCTCAGAGACTTCCAGTGCTCATCTACTTCCAGCCAAGAAAGGCAGACATGGAAAGGTTTCCATGGTCTTGTCCTCAATTCTCTTCCACCAGCCTTATCTCCATACCACCTCCTCCTATAGTTCCAAAAATAAGCTCTGTGTTATGAACTGTCTAACACATCTTGGAGAACTTCCTTGTGCTTGACAATATGACATAATTAATCTATTCTTCCACCTGTTATGTCCTACTTGTTCTCAGCCCACTCACTCTGTAATACTCTCTCCCAACTCCACTTTGCATAGAAAGATTTCAAAAAGACAGCATTCTATTAACAATCTTTCTTTCCAAATCTATTTCCTATATTTTTTCCTTATAATATGTTCACATAGGACATTAGAATCAAGTTATTTTTTGCCATGTACATATTTCTAGATTATCATCATCATGACACTGAAAATGGTGTTCCATTTGGTATGTCTTCCATGTCTTTCTCTGTCCCAGATAATGCAGAAAATGTTATTGGACACACGATTGTAAACACATGATAATATTTTAGATCCCTCCCTCCCTCATTAGCATGACTGATTTTGCAAAACATCAAATAGGAAATGTCAGCAGTCCTTATATGTAGACAACACCTTTTAATTTTCAATGTGCTTTCCTAGCTCTTATATTGTTCCCAACGTTCACATGGCAATCCGGAAGTAGGTGCCACGATTGCTCTTTGAGTGAGAAGAAAACTGACATCCTGTGAAAGATAAATGACTTGCCCAAGGTTACAAACCTCAGAAGCAGTAGTAGAATGCTACTACTATGGTTTTCCATTTCCGTGTAACTTTGAATTTTCCACTCTTACTTTATCAACTCTGGGACTTTGGAAGATCCTGGAATAATCTTTTGCAGTACATAACCTTTGCATATCTACATGTCCACATCCTCAATTATCCCCCAGTTTGGAAAGGGGTTTCATCTCAATAATTGTACATTGTTAACAACCATACTCATTCACTTTAATTCCTTTTTTGAGATCAAGTTCTTTTGATATTTTCCCAGGCTGGCCTAAATTTCCTGTGTTCAAGTGATCCTATTTACTGAGCCTCCTGGGTAGCTACAGCTACGGAAATATTATTATGCCTTGCTTGCTTTTTTCTTTGGCATAATTTAAATTCCTAACATGCTTCTTTCTAACATTTAAGATGATTTTCATATACTATAATGTTTTAACAAATGTATACACTGATATAATTTCACCAACATTAAGAAAGAAAATATGTGGGTTTTTTTTAGACCACAGGACATCTGCCTAACATTGCCTAAGATTGTGTTTCATGTAATTGGTATATAAGTCAGATGAAGGCTAGCTTATTTTCCAGGCCTCTCTTCCTGTCCTTCAGATGGACCATAAAAGCCTGGAAATTCTTTTTTGTTATTTCTTTTTAAAAAAATTTTTGGTTGTGGGGCTTGAAATCAGGGCCTGGGTATAGTCCCTGAGCAATTATGCTCAAGGCTAGTGCTATACCACTTTGAGCTACAGCTCCACATTCAGTTTTCTATTGTTTAATTAGAGATAAGAATCCCAAAGACTTTCCTGTCCTGGCTAGCTTCAAACTGCAATTCTGAGATATTAGCCTCCTGAGTAACTAGCATTACAGACAAGAGCCACTAGGACCTGGCCAGTCCTGGAAGTTCTGCCTCTATATTTATCTCATCTGTCTTCTTTCTCTAAATACTTCAATTGCTTCCTATTCCTCCTCCTTTATATTTGTTTGTTTATTGGTGCTGAGGATCTGAATCCACTTATTTTACTTTACAAATATATTCTCTCTATATCTATCTACCTATATACATGTATTCATATTCAGTAGTTCTGGGGTGGAGTGTACAATTCTACATTTCATCCAGAATTCTAGAAGATACTAGATGATGCATCTTGCCTAGTAAGAGCTATTACTAAGGACAGAGATTTGATTTGATCCTGTTTACCACTGTATTCTTAGTGGCTGGATAGTGCCTGCCACACAGTAGTAGATTGATAAACATGATGATAAATGATTCCATGATTGAGTAGAATAAAAACCAGCAAGGCTTGATGGAGAGTTTTTTCTTTCACTAGTTGATTTTGCAGGTATAATCTGGGCACCTCAGTGATATTCTCTGGGCCTCAGCTTGCTGATCCACACTGAAGACTTGGAACATGACCCTGAATATACCTTGTATATTATTGTGTGGTTTGTAGAAAAGCAGTCATTCCCAATAATCTGAGAAAGAATCTTTTCCACCTAAGTGACCACGAAAGGCAACTGTGCAAATGTCACTGAAATGTCTCTGGTTTTTTCCTTAATGCTTTGACCCTCCATCTCTCTCAACAATTTCGCCTTACAGAATTTTGAGAAAGTATTTCCCAGCCCAGAGCTATTTTATGCAAATCAACTATTTGATTCATGGAGGACCTTGAGGAGAGTGGGCAGTGAATGTGAGGAGTGTGAGAACAACAGAGTTATTATTTAAAATGATCCAAAGAGCCTGTCGTTTTCACCGACTCATTGCCAACCTTGCCACTCACCTGTGCTGTCACTTTTTGTTGGAGTTCAAGAAGTGTTGCCCTTTCTGCTTCAGCAAGGACTACAAGGGAGGCTGAGGCACCAATAGATTGTCTCATGGACAAGTTCAAGTCTTTGAAAACACGGGTCACTTATGTGCCATTTACCTGGCTATTTAGAAAGAGCAGAACATGATGGTGACAGAGGAAGGCATCCATCGGAGCCATTATATGAGTTAAGTGAATGAGTGCCTGAATTGACAGAACACCCTAGCTCTGCGATTTCAGTCTGTTCAAAATTCTACCTCAGATTCAGAGGAAAATTGCACACAGCTGGGTAATGAAGTTACATCTGTGTTCTATACTTTCTAAAGCCAGCTCACTCCTCCTTATCTCATCAGGACTGTACTGTTCTTTCCAAGGTGTATGCACAGGCTAAAGGGAGGGAGGTTTGAAAAGAAAGTTAGAGCTCAGAACTCTCTGAGACACATCTTAAAGGTCATTATTGAGTCATTACTTCATTATTAGAAAACTCTGGAGGCATAGAGTAAATTATTGATTTTGCTCAGCAAATACCAAAAAAAAAGAATATAAACAGTTCAAAATAAAAGTATATTATATACCTTGATGAAGGACGTTCATAGTGAACATGTTCCCATTTGATCATTTTTCTTGCTAGATCTTTCAGTGAACCCTCTGGATATCAGTCTCTTTTATAGAATTATTAGGAGAACAGACACAGCATTTCTATGTGACCATATCAAAGAGAGTACAGTGAATGATGCTTTGCCATTGACATTTCCCCTTTTCAAATTATCTTAAAGCATTGACCTGCTGTGTTACCTCCTTGTTCCCCAAGACCTTTAAAGATTCCCTTCTGTTTAAACACATTGGAACAGCATTCAAAGCCTTCAGGGTTTAGAATGGTTAGTTAGTGGCTTGCTAACAGTCACAAGGCTACTCAAAGACTCAACCCAAATACCAGCCCCGATGGGTTGGGTCCCATAATCTTACAAATTCTCATACTGTTTACATTTAATCCAGCAATGCTCCATTGAGGTGAGAGCTCTACTACTTAAAATATAAAGGACAATAGAAAACAATAGTGGTCACTTACCCTTCACAACTTTAATGGAGAATTCTTTATGCCCTTTTCTCAATATGTTTATGCATGTGCCACATATACACTGTGCAAAGCCACATGTTACAAAATAACAAAATAATAATAATATAAAGCAATAATGCGCCTCTTTGGTGAGCAGTGGAAGAACTCATAAAAATAAATAAATACAAGGCTTCAGAGCACTAAATCATTGGCTTGGAATAGCCATCCAAAAGATTATATTTCCAAGAGTCAAAACTGAGTCTTAACTTCAATAGGTCAATTGTAGGTGTAACAACACTGCCTTTATCCCCTGTCTGCACACAACAGGGAGAGGGTGGTAAGAATTTTAAGCATTACTTATACCTGACACAACCTTAATTCTGCGTTTCATTAATGGAGGTCTAGAATGAGGTCTATTGCAGTGGTTTGGAAAGACTTAAAAGAACCCTAAGACATGTGGGGTAATTTATCATTTTTTAAATTTTTATTGTCAAACTGATGTACAGAGAGGTTACAGTTTCATACGTTAGGCATTGGATACATTTCTTGTACTGTTTGTTACCTCCTCTCTCATTCCCCCCTTCCTCCTCCCCTTTCCCTCTCCCCTCATGAGTTGTTCAGTTGATTTACACCTAACAGTTTTGCAAGTATTGGTTTTATAGTCATTTGTCTTTTTATCCTGTGTCTCTCAATTTTGGTCTTCTCTTTCACTTTCCTAGTTCTAATACCAGTGTACACGGTTTCCAATGTACTGAGATAAGATACAGTGATAGTGCAGGTACAACCACAGGAAGTGGATACAAGAGGATCATCAATAATAGAAGTTATGTTTTCACATGGCATGTTGAAAGTAATTACAACAGTGATATAACAGTCGTTTCCAATCGACTTCAACAGGTCATAAAAAAAAATCATACACCATGATCAAACTGGATTCATCCCAGGGATGCAAGGTTGGTTTAATATACGCAAGTCAATTAATGTAATCCACCATATCAACCGGAGCAAGGTGAAGAACCACATGGTTATATCTCTGGATGTGGAAAAGGTGTTTGATAAAATCCAGCACCCATTTATGATAAAATCCCTGGAAAAACTGGGATTCCAGGGAACACTCCTGAATATAATAAAGGCAGTTTATGACAAACCAACAGCAAGCATAATTCTAAACGGTGAAAAGCTAAAGCCATTCCCGTTAAAATCAGGAGCAAGACAGGGATATCTGCTCTCTCCCCTTCTCTTCAACATAGTACTAGAATTCCTAGCCAGATAAATTAGGCAAGAAGAAAATATAAAGGGGATCCAAATAGGAAAAGATGAAGTTAAACTTTCTCTCTTTGCAGATGACATGATCCTATACCTAAAGAACCCCATGGACTCTACTCCCAAGCTACTACAGCTCATTCAAAACTTTGACAAAGTTGCAGGATATAAAATAAACCCTCAAAAATCAATGGCCTTTTGTATATGCTAATGACCTGAACGCTGAGGCTGCAATCAGGAAAGCAACTCCTTTTGCAATAGCCTCAAAAAACATAAAATACCTAGGAATAATCTTAACCAAAGAAGTGAAAGACCTCTATGATGAGAACTTTAAAAACTTGAAAAACATGTGGAGTAATTTAAATGATGGGAGGGATGGAGGGAGTTGTCTGGCTGCTTCAAATAAATTGGTAGAAAGGTTGAGGTGAAATGACTCATTCAGGCTGACAGTTACAAGGGGCACACTCTGAGATATAATGTGCTTCTGATTGTTGGCTGACAAGATATTTTCTTTTCTGTCATCTAAAATGTGCAGGGAGTGTTCCATGTGGTGATTTACAACGGGGTGAGGTTTTAACCACCTGCAAGAATCTCCAGACTGCATCATGAGCAATCGAAGGGTGAGAAGATGTTTGGATAGAAGCTTCACCACATCAGAAAAGCCACAGAAGTGGGAAGTACCATTCAGCTTTATGGATGAAATAGCTCCACAGGAAAGCAGGAGAATAGCAGGTAATAGCTCATTTAACAGACACCAAAGCTGAATTTCAAATAATTAAAAAAAGAAAACAAAACCAACAATCCAATCTCCAAAATATGCACACTATTAACATGTTTCTTTTTTCAACATTGATAGCATTCTTCTAAGTTTCAGTGACTATTCTATGTGGATAATATGTCAACTAATTTAAATTATTAAATTTAAAATAATTTTAAACAATACATTTAAACTATGAAAATTATATGTATTTGTGGAACAGTTTGTGATGTTTCAATACATGTATACTGTGCACAATGTTTATCTCTCTCTAAATAGTCGTCATTTATTTATTGTGAACTGAATTATTTATTCTTATGATATCTTTTATTAACTGATTCCTTCTTTTGTCCAGTCAAAGGCTAACACTGGGATTTCCATGAGGATTAAGACCAACAGTTTGTATCTATGAATTCCAATCCTACGAAGATTGGTACAAAACCCACTAAGATAAGCTTTTTTAGTTCTTAATTCTGTCCATTTCTAATAACTTTTGTGTTTCTCTAGTATCAATCAAACACAAAAACATAACAATGGATGGAAGTATGGAAAGAACGGTGGCATTGTTTTATGCCAAACAAGTCTTAGACACTTAGACTATTAAACATTTTTTTAAATTTTGCTTTATTGTAAAGGTGATATACAGAAAGGTTACAGTTACATAAGTAACAGTTTCACACCCTCCCTCATAGGACCGCTAAGCTCCTAACATACTACTGTGCTTCTAACAACAAACACAGTGTTTCTGAACATGACTTTTTGTGTTAATATTTGCAAACATCTTATAATGTATTTGCATCTAATTATCATTATTGCTTACTCATTATTCAAAAGCAAAACTAACTAAATCCACAGAATATTAATTCTTCAGTTCAAATAACAACATTGGTCACCCATTCTTACATTTATTAGCTGAACTAGTATCTGGTTATCCATTTTGCCCACAGAGCTGAAAATATTGCCTCCTGCTATGTTCTAGTTCCAAGATGTCTAAGGTCTAGAGCAGAGGACAGTGACTGTCCTTGCCTTGCAGGGGTCCAGAGTCTTCTAGAAGACTTCCTCCTTTACTCTAGTCCTACTCCAGGGCCTGGTGGCTAAAGCACTAAACCCATAGAAAAGCAACGCTTGTAGCTGTTGAGGAACAGGCAGCCAAAGAGGTAAATAGAATGGCTTCACATAAAGCCTGTTACACAATAGTACTCCACGGCAATTTACATACATAGAATGTTTCTCAAACACAATAAAAACTGCATACTTTCCTTTCATCTCTCCCTTCCACCCTCCTTTCCAATATTCCTCCCATTCTCACTCCCACCTTCCCTTCTTTCTTTTCTCCACTAGATCCTTCCCACGGACTACTCCCCCTACCCTGCCGCGCCTTTTAAATATCACTCCTTCTCACTCTTTCTCATTTCTACTTCCTCTACTGTGTCTTGAATAAAATTCATGAAAAAGGAGTTGCAGCATTTTTATATTTTAATCTTAATAGGTTCTTTTCTATGCTCTGAAATTCTGAAAGGGCTCTATTTTATTGCTCTGCATCTGTGAATGAGAATCTTCAGAATTGTTTAATATAAACCTACCATAGTTAGCTTCGCAAAACATTCCTGATAGAAGCTGACAAGCCAACATGATGTTTACAACAGAAAAGTAAAACCAAAAAACCAAAAAAAAAAAAATAGAACTATGAGGACTTCTCTAGCAACCCCTGGGAAGTTTAGGGAGGGTGGCATGAAATGCAGGTGGCCTAAGCTGCAGGTCTGGAAGGAATTGCTTCTCCAACAGCTGCCTAGCAACCAGCATGTGTACCTGACCTGGCTTTTAATGGGTGAGATTATACAATGTCTGTGTACCTAGCAACTGATAAAACAGTTTTCTTGCTGTAGGACCTGATCGCTCCAATAGCTCAGAAGAATTCATTAGGAGTCTCATGTAAATGCTCACTTTATAACAGACTGTTTTTGCACCCTAACTAATCTTTTACTTGGGCTACAGATATTAGGTTAGGCAGAGCCCCAAAGACCCAATTTCAAAACTATTATATAAAAATAATACTCATTGGCATATTATTTTTTACATTGCTTTATACCTATTGTTTTAGATTTCTAGGTATTCAGATTATCATGAGAAAACTGAAAGTTAAAGTAGTCTATTATTTCCAAAATTCACAGATCCTGAATCTTGGACAAGTAAAACTAATTTTTGATATAACAGCACTACAATGAGTTCAAGATACACATGTATGTATGTATGTGTATGGAAGAATTTATAAAATTTCAGTGAACCTTGGTATATCAATCTTTCTTTTGGTCTCCCAGTATGGCTGTAATTTATTATTTTTTTATTATTTTCTGTATACAGAGGGGAGTTATTAAAGGTAGAAGCATTGCTGGAATGGGATACATGAGCATTAATTGTTCTGATGCCACATATCTTCAGAATAGTCTGTATGCACTAATATAGGAGGTTGGCTTAATTTATAAGCAGGGAGAATTTTAGGGCCAAAGAACACACACACACACACACACACACACACACACACACATACACACACAGAGAGAGAGAGAGAGAGAGAGAGAGAGAGAGAGAGAGAGAGAGAGAGAGGAGAGAGAAAGAGAGAGAGATTTGCAAGCTCTTTACTATCACTATTCCATTCCAGTAGAAACCATTATGTATTACTATTTTTTATACAAGAGCAAATTTCTTTAAATGGTTTAATGCATTAATATAGTTCCCTTTTCCCAGAAGACAGAAGTAATTTACTGCAAGTACAAATAAGTAGCTCCTTAAAATGATGTCCTTTCTAGAGCAAAGAATCACACTCTTTCCTTGTATGAGTTCAAATCATTTTCAACAATGCATACATTCTGCCAATGACATTTGCATTTGCACGCATTATTTTCGCACTTTCTTCTACACAAAACTATGGCCCTATCCAGTCCTTCAGTTTTCTCTCAACCTATTGGTACATCCATCAAGACTCAATTTAAAATTTTATCACTGGACATGACCTTAAGTCTCATCATGATCCTGTAATCCAGCTTTGGGTTCAACCTCAAGTTCCAGAAAATAAAAGTGTAGGCGTACTGGCAGCAATTAACCAACCCAATAGTTTTAGGATTATCTTTTTGTGCAGTTCTACTTGGAAGGCTTTTAGTCAGCAGACTTCTAATGCAAATCTTTTCAGACCCCTTAAGGATTATGTCCATCACTAATCTATTTCCCATTTTATTTTTTAAAATATTTTTTGTTGAAGGAAATCTCTGTTCTAATGTTTATCTCCACAGACTTATTTTCCCTCCTCTGGAACCTCATTGGAATGGAATGATTTAGTGTTTGTGATTGATTACAGTTTGTGTCTAGTTTCCTTCATTAAAATGTTGTTTTGAGACTTGTATAGTTGAGTCTTAAAATAGTTGCTGAGAAGTATTGATAGGAGTATGCAAAAATCTATTTACCCATTTCCTATGGACAGAAATCTAATTTTTTCAGTTCTTAGCTATTATGAGTAAAAGTGATAGCATTTGATGTGTAAATCCTATGTAGACTTATATATGGCAGTCGTGACCCAGAAATGGAGTTTCTTGGGCATAGGACTGATACATGTTTAGCTTTATACAAAGAGTTCTCTTAAATGGCTAAACAATCTTATGTACTTTGTTTTATGACTAAATAATTCTGGAGTAGATGCATCATTAATTCTGTAATTGTTTCCAGATTATTAAGCATTTAATTGATGTTTGTAATATTACTATTTTATATACAATGCTACAAGGCATATCTTCATGAAAATAATTTTTATCTATTACTGGGCATTCCTGCTGTTAGAACATTTAAAAGTAAAATTATAGTGTTACATGTAATGTCATCTTCTAAATTCCCTCTACTTTCTTAACACATTCGATAACTATTATGTTAAGGCTTTTCTTTCATTTTACAATTGTGTCATAACATGATTACAATAGTATGCATAGCTCTTAAACATATAACTTCATACATTTTGCAAGTATAGAATTCAACAGTTTTACCCCAGATCAGGAAACAAAACATTTTCAATTCTCTAGAAACTCTCAGTCCGGTATTTTGACCTTAACTCAATAAAATAATTGTACATGTATTTAAACTTCATGTAAGTGTAAACAGTTTATATCTACTTATTTTCATGTGTAAGTTTTAAAAGGCAAAGTAGACATTTGTTATTGCCAATCTGATCTTCATTGCTGATTTAGAAGCAAACAAGGTGAAAACATATTAAACAATAAAAAAATCCATCAAAGAATTTACAACCATAATCTCATGGTTGTAAGATCATACCTACTGAGAAAAATATAACTAATTTCTGTATAAGATATCTCAGACAAAGAGAAACAGAAGTAATTTGTACTTTGAAAAATCTCATAAGCCAAATAAGAATGGTGTCAGGTGTGTCTGACATCACCCAGTTGTGTTTGATATCCTCCAGCTGAGTCTGAAAACATCCAGCTGTGCCTGCCATCCTTCTTTTGTTTGCCATTACATCCAAGCTTTAATTATTACAGGACACTGGTCCTTAAACTTTCCAAATGCTCAGTTTCCAGATGCGAGTCTAAATAAGGTATGGAAGATGCTTGTACTAGTTCTGCTTTTCACTTTCTTTAATATAGGGGAAGGCAAGCTGCTAGAGATGAGGGGGTCAGGAGCTGACTTGATGGTAAATATAATTGCCACGAATAGATTCGTACCTCAACGGTGCTCTTCATTATCTGCTTTTCCAGCAAATTGAAACAGTAGGTGTATATTAACAATAGAGCCCACAGCTGGTCATATTACTGCTAATAGGGGCTATTTTTTCATTAAAATGTAATTAATGCCCCAAGACATCATAGTGCAAAATTGTTTCTAATATAACGAAAGGAGTTGCCAATGCTAGACAACCCATGCGGATTTAGAAAGTAATCCATCAGGAAAGGTGATGCTTACATTGAGCCTTTTACCTACTTCAGGACAATGCCTGTGACCCTAGGAAGGATGATGCAAAGTTGAGACAGTGCCAGCACTTAACCTCTGAAGGCAGTGGGAAATGCAGGGTACCATTTAATGCAAGTAATTTTCTAATGGGAACTGGAAGAAGGTATTAAGTAGCACAACACATTAGAAGTTGAAAATAGATTTTATGTTACAGGAACTAGTCCAGAAAGAAGGTAGGTAAAAATGAATTACAGAAATACCAAATTTAACAAAGCTTGATAAAAATAAGCACACACATCATCATCATCGTCATCATCATAATCATCATCATCATCATCATGAGCTAGGCATGGTGGTATGTGCCTGGGATTCTAGTTACATGGAGGCCATAAGTAGGAGGGTCACTATTCAAAGCTCTCCCTGGGCAAAAAATGACACCTGGCCCCCAAAATAATCAAAGCAAAAAAAAAAATGCCAGCAAAGCTCCAGGGGCAGGGTATCTGCCTTGCAAGACTGAGGCCTGGAGTTTGAACCTCAGTATCCAGTCACCACAAAACAACAAAGACAACAATGAAATTCCACAAATACTAAGGAAAAGAAAAGAGAGCCAATATTTAAATGAAACTTCAGGTAAGAATCTAACTTTAAAATAAATTTGCTTTCAAATTTTAAAAAGCTAACATAAAAAATAGAAATGTACTGTATAAATCAATAAGTTTTCACAACGTTATATATGTGTTTGTACTTTCTAACCAGATCATTACAGAACATTTTTTTTTTGTCTCAATGCCACTTACCTTCACTATTCTCCATTTTGTCCCACTGAAAACTAAACTATTTTAGCTGGGTGCTGGGTGCTCATGTCTGTAATCCTAGCTACTCAGGAGGTTAAGATCTGAGGATGGTGGTTCAAAGTCCCACAATTGACAATTTTAAAAAAAAACAACTGAAACTAGTTTTAGCTTGTACTTTAAGAGTACTCAAAGCTTCTAGTAAATGTACTGATTCTTTAGGAAATGGTGAAAATTGCCTTCTAACCCCGATTTGATGGTATAGAGTGATTGGAGAAAAATTCTTTAGCCTTTAGCCCCATCCCAAGCAAAAAGACAAAGTCAGCAGCCACCTCATCCCAGTAAGAATGTCCATTATGAAGAAAACAAATTACAGCAGATGCTGGCAGGGGTGTGGCAAAAAGGGAACACTACTACACTGTTGATGGGAGTGCAAACTTGTTCAACCATTCTGGAAAGTAGTGTGGAGGTTCCTCCAAAGGCTAGGCATAGAGCTTCCCTATGACCCAGCAACCCCACTTTTGGACATTTACCCAAAGGATTACAAGCAAGACCACACTAAAACTACCAGCACAAATATTTTCACTGCAGTACAATTTACTTTTGATAAAATATGGGACCAACCTAGATGCCCTCAATATAAGAATGGATCAAGAAAATGTAGTACATATACACAACGGAATTCTATGCTTCCATCAGAAAGAATGACATTGCCCCATTAGTAAGGAAATGGAAGGACTTGGAAAAAAAGTATACTAAGTGAAGTCAGCCAGCCTCAAAGAAACATAGATGTTATGGTTCCTTCATTGGTAATAATTAGTACATGTCTAGAATAGTCCTAGCAGAAGATTACAATAGTTCAATAGCTATGTATATATGATCACATAAGATGATGCTAAATGAAATGAACTCCAAGTTATGGAAGTAAGTGGCTTATCATTGTTGATATTTTCACATACCATGTGAAATTATGCCTTTTTCTTTTGTCTTTCTTCCCCGTGGTTTTACCTCTGATGTCATTGTAACTGATGTTGGTACCCTGGATATTGTATATACGTGTATTGGAACTAAAGAAGGGAAAGGGAATACCAAAATCAAGAGAGAAAAGATAAAAAGCCAAACCAATGCAACAGCAATACTTACAAGACAATATGCTGTTAACCAACTCTCCAACTCAGGGACGGGGGAGGGAATTAGAAAGGGGGGAAAAATGGCAGAAAAAATGAGGGTGGGGGTAACAAGTATGGTAAGAAATGTACTCGCTGCCATACATATGAAACTGTAACCTCTCTGTACTTCCTCATTCAACAGGAACACTACTATTGGTCAGAAAACACAATAACTGATTGAGCAATTTCTCTGAGGTTGGCTTTTCAACCATCTGTGCCCAAAGGCACAAGATGGTCAATTAGAGTTGGATTAAATTGTGTCCCCTCATTATACTTCTTAGTGTGAATCTAACCAGCCTAATTGAGATTGATTACCTGGAGTTGGCCTTATCAACACCCAAATCAAACTCACTAGAGTATTAATAAGAGGACAAATATGTATGACATTTCAACCCCCAAACAAATAGAAACTTTAAAAATATCTAACACTAATTATAATTGAGTTGTCAGCCTTTCTGCCAAGGTTAAGTGTCTTCCATATATAATTAATCTGCATACATAATTAACTTCCTTTGTCCTATCCATATATAGGGTAAGAAGATATTTTATAGTGAGCTTATGTTTCCTTCTCCGTCTGAAAATGAAAAATGTCCTTCTGGACATTGGAAGACTGTGTAAAAGCTGCAGAAGGAATACAGGTTGGAAATCATTGCTGTTTCAATGTATTAATGTGTTCTTTTCCCCCTAAAAACAGGAAGTTGAATATTTAACCTCTGCTCACATGTCTCCCTATGTTCTTAACAAGCCCTGAGGGAGGTAGGATGGCACCCTGAAAGCAGATGCTGTGATTTTCACAGCTGGGGCAGTCAAACATCTCACCACATCATTACTGCCTCGAGCTCCAGAGTCTAAACCCTGGGACCATGATGACTATTTCTGGGGAAAAAGGAAGACAAGCACAGGTTATACTGATGGCACTTTTTGATGATTTCTCAATATCCATTAATAAGTCTTAGAAAGCAATGTTCATTTTCCATACCCAACAAACCTCCTTTGGCTTATAAGTGATGTCAGAGGATAGTTATATGATTCCAACCTTGGGACCATTTAATGCATACTATTATTTGACACTAAATTTTCTTACTTCTTTTTCTTCTTTTTTTGTGTATTCATTTTTCATTTTGTTCTAAAGTTTGAATGTAGTCTACTACTGCTTAGCTTTTCCTCCTTGGATTAAATTAAATCAGACTATTGCTGTCTGCTTTAAAAAAAATGGGAAGAGCTGGGAATATGGCCTAGTTATAAAGTGCTTGCCTCATATAGATGAAGCCCTGGGTTCGATTCCTCAGCATCACATATATACCACATATAAACCACTCAAGTGGTAGAGTGCTAGCCTTGAGCAAAAAGAAGCCATGGATAGTGCTCAGGCCCTGAGTTCAAGCCCGAGGACTGGCAAAAAAACAAAACAAAACAAAAATGGGAAGAAATAAATTCTGATCTTCTTAGACAAACTTGACTTTGAAATGATAGACATTTAATATGTATTAATTTGCATTTAAGGAGGGAAAAAGGCCATGATGGGCCATAATGAGTGAGTAAAATAGAGTTGTTTTAAAAATTAACCCAGGCTTAGACAACTGCAGAGAAAAACCTGAAATAAACAAGCAAGCAAGAAACAAACAAATAAATAACACTCTCTGCATCCCCTCCAGCAGGGTCCAAACCTGAAATGCCAACTCAATTGGCCTTGGTTTCAAATTTTCTCCTTGGAGAAGTAGTGTTACCTACTAATACTATTTTTGTCACTGAAAAGAATCCTTATATAAATAAGACTTCATTTCATATTTCTACCTTAATTATCTTTCATTGCTTGGAATTATGTATATACATTGACTTATTTTTTCATTCAGGATCTTGAACTTTGGCCCTGGCTGGCCTCTAGTCAAGATCCTCCCATCTCCTTTTTGCTGCTAGTTGTTGAGATTGCAGGTTTAATACCCAGCCTGACATTAAAATTTTTTTGTGGATTGGAACTCCTGTTTTAAATCTATTCTGATTATTGTGGCTAAGACTCTTGAATGTCATGTTTTCAACTTAAAATGGCAGTGTTTACTTTTTACATAAAGGGGAAGAAAATTACTTTTCATCAAATTCTGCTTTGGTCTTGAGTGTCTAGTGCAGGAAGATGTCTGGAGCACAGGGTATTGGAATAAGAATAGGCTTTGCATCATATTGGTCCCTGACATATAGCTTTTGTTCGAGAGAGGACAGCTGTTTGTTTCACTGCAGGTAATCGCTTGAAAATGACAGCATTGGTAAAGACAAGTGATATAGGTTAGGAACTTGGAGGAAGAGTCCGAGCTCGTTTGAAGATCCTGACAGTGATCTTTTAAGTTTGGGCCATGAGGAGAGAATCAGTAAGGGAGAAAGGAAAGTAAGGTGAGTTCAGTTGATTAGGCAGTTGGTTCTCAGGAGATCTTTGGAAACTGTATGGCATCAAGGCATCTCACAATCTGTGTGCATGGAATGTAGAGGGCTGGATTTTTGTATCCAAATATTCATACTTGCTAGTGTTCAGAGATAAAGAGGTAGTAGGAGAGCCTTGGCCATAATGGATCAGGGACAATGAGGGGATTCCAACCTCTCAGGAGCCATTTCTCAATCTATACTTGTTGTCCTGGCATCTGTGAATCACAGTTCATTGAAAAGACTTCATCTATTAATGTAAGACAGCCCATCAACAACAGTAGACTCCCATTATGCTTGTTTACTTCCTTTCCTTTCCTTTTTTTTCCCCTCCTTACTAATCTGTCCAAATGAGGAGGACCTGGATGAATTAACGAATATTATGGAAAAAACGATTTAAAAAACTCAAGAACAAGTAACAGACACAAGGTTAATGAAGTACTACTAGAATTGGCCCTTCAGGGAGTAGCCTTGATAAATGGATAGGAATAATTTATAATTAGCCTTTTCTTTTTGCACTTGAAAAGTACTTAAGATGAGCATATTTATAAGAAGGTTAGACATATCTTCTGTTGCCTGTAATTTTATTTTTCTTTTCAATTTGTCCTAGGATAATTTTCTTAGGTGTTATGCAGCCACCTTAACATAGTTCTTACCTAGAACAACTTAGAATGAGACACTCTCAGCTTTACCAATATTTCCTTAATTATGACAGTGTTTAGATAAAGTTGAATATTTATGTGATATTTGTGGAAAATTTAGCTTAACCTTAACATTCCAAAAACTTTAAAATACATAGAGTTATAGACCCAAAAGACTATAAATTGCATAGTTTTACAGGTAGAAAGTATAAAAAGATATATTATGTAATAGTTGCTTTGGGAGATGAGGTACTTAGCTAGAATTAGGCATATTGAACTTTTTGGAGTAGTGTTACATATTTTGATCAGAATGACTGTTAAATTAATTTGCATATTTTCAGAATTCTTTGCACTATATATAACATTACTCATTTAATGAAGGAAGAGTATGTAGACAAAGAGAAATGCATGTAAATTGTTACTTGGGCCTTGGATCCAAATTCAGAAAGCAAGTTAATAAAGAAAAAGAAAACAGTTGTGTATGTCTAAATGACAGAAAAGTTAGATAAAAGTTTAGTGTATATAGTTTGTATGAGTTATATGAACTCTAGTAGCTGTCATAATACCTAGAAAAATAACTTTAGGTATTGCATTTTGGGAAAACGGATACTAACTTTACATCTAAACAATAGCTTATCATGAAGGTCCTAAAATAAGATTCTAGAATAATTCCTTCAGCAACGTTTTAGTCCTGTCAAGAACTTTTCACCAGTGTTGGCTTGAGGGAGATTTTAAAAGTTAGTAAGATTTTTTACAGGTAAAATATGAATAGCCTAAAAAGACTTTTCTTATCACTGTCAACAAAATATGATTTCTAAGTATATTTTCTCTATAACTCCCAGGTTTAAGAAAATAACAATCCTTTTTTTTTAATTTTAAGTCATGAGCTCTGAAGCACACATGATTTTAAAGAAACTATATGAAATGGCCTAGGATGTCTTATGACCAAAACAGAATGCATAAAATATCACATCTCTTAACAAATTATAGATCAGGAAATAGTACTGTATCTGTTAAAAAACAAATTCAAAGCTGGTTGCCCAAGGCTCATGCCTCTAAATCCTAGTTACTCAGAGGACTGAGATCTGAGGATTGCAATTCAATGTGGTAAAGTGCTAGCTTTGAGCAAAAAATCTTAAGAACAGTGCAAAGCCCCTGAGTTCAACGCCATGACCCTCAAAAAAATTAATTAAAAATAAGAAAGAAAACTGAAAACTGATCATATTTCCAGAAATCAATAAATAATACCCTTAAAATTGATAAGCTCAATGATATATATATATACATATATATATAAACAGAAAGTTTACTTTCATACATAGATTTAGGTAGAAAAGAAAGAGAAAAATATTTGTATATTATTCTCATGTTTTGTTTTTTTTCAGGATTGGGGCTGTAAGGTTTTTCTAGTTCTTTTATTCACCCTAGTTAAACAAATTGCTAGTTAGTATTGGGACATGTCAGCAGGTATACAAAAATATTCATGCCCCAATGAACAATCTCCTTTCTCTATTCTTCAAGCACATCATGACAGGTGAGTGGTGGTGGGGAATAGAAAGGACTAGGAGAGCTTGGTTGCTGATGATATCATGTGCTTTGTTTTCTATTCTCTATCTTGCAGGCTCAATACACAAGGCTCCTGAGGATCTAAATTGTAGGATAGAAGACAGAGAGTACCAAGCATAAACAACATTTTTGTGCCATTGATCATAGTTCTCTGAATGTAACACAGTGCTATCCCTCTGCTTACAGTGATTGTTTTGCTGTTCTTCAGGATTTAGCCCCAGCACTCTCTTTGTCTTTCAGGTGGTTACGCTCCCTTCTTTTGAGAAAAACTGCCACAGATCTGGTATCTAGGACATACCACATTCTGGAAAGGCCTTATTCATTGATCTGTAAACACTTATAGGTTGTGCTGCAGTGTTCTGCATGGTGACAACAAAGGGCGTAGAGGAAGTTTTGATGGATCTGTTTTGGTTGAGTGAATGCCCTTGTCATCTTGGTCATGACTCAACCACATCTATCCTGCCTGACTTAGAATTTAAAACTCTTACATATGACTAGTAGTATAGAGCATCATAGAACAAAATATTCAACAGTTGATTGTTCTATAAAATCCTATGATTGTCAAAGAAACTAAGCAATGCCCTAACATATAGCTGCAGCGATTGAATATACTATGGAACTGGCTCATGGGTCTTAAATATTACTTTCACTCACATGTATACAAGTGATTTAATCATCCATGTGGCATGTGCAGGTAATCCTAGATATTCAGGAGGCTGATAGATATCTGAGGATCATGGTCACTGCCAGCCTGGGCAAAGTCTGTGAGACATTTATCTCTACTAACCTAGCAAAATGGCCAGAAGTAGGGGTATGACTCAACTAGTAGAGCCCTAGTCTTGCGGAAAAAGACACTCATGCACATGCTACAAAGGTAAGGAAATTAATGGAAGGGGTAGGTTGGGAGGGATGGATGAGAATGTTGAAAAGGATGACATTTATCAAAATTCATTGTATTCATAAACTGTGTTGTTAAATGACAGCTCCTTTGTACAAGTACTTAAAGATAATTGTAGCAGAAGGAGGAGGAGGAGGAGGAAAGGGAGGGGGAGGGGGAGGGGGAGGGGGAGGGGGAGGGGGAGAAGAAGCTGCTCTCAAGGATTATGCCCAGGTCAGGCCTTTATTTCAAGCCCCAGGGCTGGAACAAAAAAGTGAACTAATTTCCAGTAATTAGATTGCCATTCTGAAATGATCATTCAATGTGTTTCATGTCTATGGAAGGTAACTGTACTGCATTTAATTGGGGAGTAGACATAAGACTTGCTTTGGCTTTACTTCTAGAAGAATCCAGGTTTGATTTGCAGGGGTGAGGCAGTGGAGGCTTGATATGTTTTGTCATGCTTGTGTGTCTGGTCCTTCTCCATTGGTCCATGACCTTAGAGGAACTGCAAGAGATATCTATGGAACAGAGCTGCACTAGCCAAGCTGCCCAACAGAGCCAAGTCTAGCTCAGAACGCCCAGTAGACCCAACTGGAGTGATAATAAATATGTATGTAATCCAGTGCACTCTTTTCTCCTTCAAAATCATGAACCTACTGGCTAGAAAATTATCTGTGAATGAAGAACCATACATTGCCCAGACTAGACTGTGTGAAGTTAACTTTAGGAACGTAGTTCAAATGAGCTATTCTTGGAGCTAGTAACACAAACTTTTGGACAAGTCATCTATTAGTTTGAGTAATTATATGAGATCTATGAAAAGGGCTACATGTTAGTGTCAATATACACTAATACAATTCACCAGTCATGTAACAGAGCCTGGATGTTGCAGGAGGTGTACATGATTAAAGAAGACATGTCTAATAATTATATGCACCCTGAGTATATTTAGTGTCATAATTATGAATGTTATTTATAAGAATAGTGTCTTCATGCTAAGTTATTATTTGAATGAAACCATGGTTCTAATAATAAATGCTCTTACTGAAACCATTTTCTACATGAAGGCCTATTGCTATCTATGGTCACTTTAGGATTGAAACAGTAAATATGGAATAATAGCGTTAAAAGTATGGACATTGCTGGGTGGAATGTAAATTAGTATATAATTTATGTCAAACAGTAAAATGGTGTTTGTCATAAAAAAAGAAGATGAAATTATCACATATGATCTAGCAACCCCACTACTCAGTATATATGCAAAGGAATTGAAATCAGTATATTTAAGAGAAATCTGGACTTCTACATTCATTGTAGTACTATTCCCAAATCCAATATATGAAACCAACCTTGGTATCTGTCAGTGCATGAATGAAAAAAATGTGATACATACACACACACACACACACACACATGCACAGACACACTTTGAGTTCTATTCCTCCTTTGAAAAGGACATTCTGGCTGGGTGTCAGTTGCTTATGCCTATAATCCCAGCTACTCAGGAAGCTGAAGGCAGAGGATTGTAGCCCCAAGCTAGCCAGGGCAGAAAAGTCTGCTAGACTCATCTCCAATTAATAAAAAAAAAAACAGAGATGGAACTGTAGCTCAAGTGGTAGAATGCTGAGCAAAAGAACAGGGACAGTACCCAGTGACTAAGTTCAAGCCCCCAAACCAGCGTACACACACACAAACACACACCCACACACACCACACTGACTTAGCTTTGCAAAAACAATAAATTTTAAATTACAGATTAAAAAATGTTCAGTTCTATTAATCTCTTGCACTCCCCTCAAAAATGGAACATTAATTTTGTTATGAAGGCGGAGAACTGATTTGGTTAGTGATGAATTCTGTAACCAGTCTTTGGTTCTGAAATCACTTGGTTGGCCATTTCTTCAATATATTTGACACTTTGATTCACTCTTCAATGATCAGCATAGTGATATTTTAGTCACCTACACAATAGATGCCACAGTAGCTTTCACCATCTCAGAAAAAATATTCTAGGCTCTTTTTCCCTTTTTTATCTACAAAATCTACACTAATAACCAATTAACCAAGACAATATTCAGTCCTCGGGCTCAGACATTAATTAGAATCATTACCAGAAATGGTGGTGAACAAGTGTCCTCTAAAAAGAAAGCAAAAATATCAGTAATGTCACAGAAACAAATGGCAATGGTTTTTGTACGTGATATGGCCTAGTGAAGCAATATCATGTTTCATAGTCACTCAGAAAATGAACAGTTATTTTTAATTCTTCAGAAGGCAGCCTTGTGTCACCTTCGTTGTCCATCCACTGGTTAAATAGATCTTTAATTTACAGATCATGCATTTGTATTGGCTTTTTCTCATGAGTGCTATCAAGACACTAATTATCAAAATAGCTGTGGGTTCAATCACTGATGAATTCACTTTCTGTATTTTCTCTTCATTGTATTTTATAAGCCTGGAGAAGAATACGGTTTGATGAATAACCTTAACTAGCTAGCTTTATGTTAGAGCACAAACACATGGTAAACATACCCTCCATAGAAAATATATTTAATAACTTTCTCTGCTCTCGCTCAAACTTAGGACTTCATTTCCCTTTTTTTTTTTTTTAGAAGATTGATGGTCTGCTGTTCAGTCTTGTGGAATATTTTTTGGATGCACTAAGATGCAAGGAACCATTTCTATTATCCAGTGAAAAAGACACAGAAGGAGACATAGGAGACCTCTGGATCACTAGAGACCCAAATATTTTTGGATAACCGTCAAGGCTTAATGTTAAATTGCTACTATTTCAAAAGAGGTCACATTTTGAAGGTCCATAGGCTATAGTTTCTACATTGGCAGTAAGAGAAAAAAAATTAAAAGAATACCATATTTTATGCAGTGGGATGTACCAATGGTGGAGTGGAGGGGTCATTCTACCTGAGAATGGATAATACATTATCTGGAAAAAAAAGTGCTTAAATTCTATGAGTTTTTATGGTGAATCCTAATAATACCAATAGGAAAATAAGATTACTCTTCTCCTCACAAAACATAAAAAAATCTTAATGGGGTTTGAACTTAAAACCTGGCACATGGTAGGCAATCACTCAGTAACTAAGCTGCACTTCTAAGCTCTGTTTTGACTGGCTGTGGTCAACTTTAGGCCCAACTTTTTTTCCATTGATATAGCGTTATTTTTTTCTCCATGTGTTGGCAAAGAACTGCAAAACTCAACCCTCCCACATAGCTGGAACCATAGGCATTTACCACTATGCTTAGAAACTAGTACAGAAGGGGTTCAGCATATATGCACAATCTATCTTTCACTTGCTATCTTCCTAATCTTAGTCTCCAAATTACTAAAGATTATATATGTGAGCCTCCATTACAAAACAAATCTCTTGTTGGTTTCAGTTTTGAACAGTTATTGGGTTTCTATTGAGTTTCATTACATGTAGATATATATATATATATATATATATACACACACATATATGCAGATATACTCCCACACATAAACTAATGTATTTCGTATATCTTTTACAGATAGTTAATTATACATTGTTCCATGTTTAATGTATACTTAAGTAATATTAAGATATTATATATTTACATAGAATTTAAAGTATATATATATATATGTTATTAGCATAGTGGATTACTTATTTTTTGTTACTTTTTAGATAACCACAAGGAAATTCTTTTGAAGAACTCTACTTACAACTGCAGACACACAGTCAACATATACAAATTCCATATTCCATGTTTATTTCCAGAGCAAAGAAATCTACATGTTCTTTTGCTTAAAATGAGAATTAGTTTGTGAATATTCTAGCTCAAATTGTTGATGGAAATATTTTCAAAATGGAGGGAGATGAAGCTAATATCCAATAATTTGCCACATCTCGAATTTGTCTAAAATAGACATTTATTTGCTAAATCTAAAATTTATTACAACAACTCTCATTTCCAAATTGTTTTTAAGTTAAACTAAAACTAATTTAAAGATTTAAACTGTTTTGAACACAACAGAATATACTTACAAAAAATATCTGGCAACCCCAGTGCTGGTGGGTCATGCCTGTAACCCTAGCTACTCAGGGGGCTACAATCTGAGGAGGGCAATTCAAAGCCAGACTATGGAGGTAAGCCTGTGAGACTCTTATCGCCAATGAACCATCAGCAAACCAGAAGTGAAGCTGTGTCTCAAAGATAGAGCACCCGCCTTGTGTAAAAGAAGCCCAAGGACAGCACCCAGGCTCTGAGTTCAAGCCCCACAACAGACAGAAAAAAAATCTGGCATTATAGTTCTCTTCTTTTTGAAATTAATTGTTGTCTTAGCTGCTGTAAAAATTGACTTTCAGTAGGTAAACATAAAAATTAAAAAAAAATAAGTCGCAAAGATATTTGATAAGAATGTATTTTCTTGTTTAACACTTTTCATAGTATATGTATCAATGAACCTTGTGGAAACATTTATTTTCAAACATTAACCTCTTCCTAAATGCTTCCTTAATTTAGTTATCCAACTTCTTTGCACTGGTTTCTCCAAACCTTTTCTTGGTAAATATTATAATGCCAGGTGCTGAAATCTGAAGATTCTGGTTTGACATCGACTGGGGCAGGAAAGCCCAGTGAGACTCCTAGGTCCAATTAATCAGAAAGAAGATGGAAGTAGAGCTGTGGCACAAGTGGTAGAATGCCAGCTTTGACTTAAAAAAAGACAGAAAGATGACAAGTTCAAGCCCCAATACTGGTGTGTGAGCATGCATGCACATGCGTGCACACACACACATACACACACAAGAATTGGTTAAGTATCTCTGTGAAGCAGTTGTGCCTTATAAACTCCTCATGCAAATTTTTTGTTGTCATTCCTTTCATAACTGCTACTCTAATGTACATTAAGCCCTCTTCTTGTCTTGCATTTTGCATTAGAGAATTGTGGTCATTGATTGCTTCTGGTCTGAGTTTTTCCTACTCTACCTTGGCTTTGATCCTTGTTCATGGTGCCACATGGAAATTCATATTTCTTAAACTTTCCCTATCCTTTAGGGTCTATAACTCGTTGCTCAGTTTGGACCCCAGTACAGTCAGGTCTCAGTTACCTTTTGAGACTATGACAAATGTGCAATGACCCTCATTTATGAAACCTAACAAATTTCTATCTACTGTGACTCTTGGAAAATATGATTCATATTCAAATCATGACATATGAGATTTAAATATTTTTACTAAGAATTAGTTTTATTTTATTAAAAGAACCTTACATTCATTCTATTAAAGCTATGGAAAGTGTAAAGTGCCATTCTCTCTATTATATACAGACACTAGGAGAAATGGAAAAAGAAGAATCTCATCTAGAAAATTAATTGGCCAGCACTTTGATCTTGGATTTCAGATGAATTCCAGAACTAATTTTAGCTAATAGAAATCATATAGAAGGTTTTGGTTCATTCAAATAAAAAATGCATGGTTGATTCCCACCAGGAGAATTTACATGCTAAGGAGTAAGCAAATATATTAAGATATGAGATAGGGATTCCTACATTAGTAACCAGATGTCTATATTCAAGTCTCATGGAGGACATATTTCTGTTTTACTGGTTTATTCATATTATTCATGTAATCTGCTATGCATGTACGCAAATATATGTACACACTCAGAACATATTTGCTAGGCAAGTGCTCTGCCATTTGAGCCACACTTGCCCTTTCTGCTGAATTTTTCAACTAGGGTCTCATAATTTTTGCCCAGGCTAGCCTCAGATTATGATGCTCCTACCTATGCCTAAAACTATAACCCTGACCACTACTCTGCACTCATTTGTTAAGGTTCAAGTCTTGCTCAAGTTTTTCCCAGACTGGCTTCAAACTGAATTTGATCTGCACTTTCCAAAGAACTGGTATTATAGGTAAGTACCATTGTACCCAACCCTTGCAGGTTAGTTTTTAAATAGTAAAATTAATTATTCCAAGGACAATTCCCTATGGAAAATGAAAGACCAGGAGAAACAAAAAGCTAAATAACAGATGTAACCTGAAACTATATCAGAGAAAGAAGAGAAAAGGTAACTTTTAATAACTAAGCTAGACTTAATGAAAGTATTTTTTAGACTACTTAGGTTGATTATTTGAACTCTACCATTTTTTTTGGCAACTCACTCTGTAAAAATCTAGCCAATGCATAGAAACTCAGTATAATAGACCTGATGTCCCATTTAAGCATGCCTATAATTGTGACTTCATTAAACCTCTGAGTTTTTTTCCCTGAGATGTGTTTTGACTTATTAAAATATGCAATTTTCAAGTTGACCATTTGCAGGGTGAGCTGTTTAGCATGTCAGAATATAGAATCTCCATGTCATTGTAGATTACACCATAAAATAGAGTGATAGATACAATTTCACACTGAAAAAGAATGAGCTTCTTTTAAAACCTATAATTCCAAAGACAATACTAGCAGTTATTATTAGATAATGAAGCTTGGTTTGGGTTAGGTTCAAGTCCATGGAGCTAAAAATACTACATTCAAATTAGTGACTATGTGTTCATATTTTATTTTTAATCTAGCCTTTCTTTTTTAGAATAAACTTATTGTTTTTTTGTGTGTGTGTGCGCACACACACATGCGCATGCAATCGTGTGGGGCTTGAACTCAGGGCCTTAGCACTATCCTGTAGCTTCTTTGTTCATGGATAAGTGTCTCATGAACTTTCCTGTGCAAGCTGTCTTCAAACTTGATCCTCAGATCTCTACCTCCTGAGTCGGATTACAGGCTTGAGCCATTGGAACTTGGTGGTTTTTACTGTGTGTTTTTGTTTTTTAATTCTGGAAAACTGAAGAAAGCTGATAATTGCATTGGATCAAGTTACAAATGAGTAGTACTTGAGTAAGGAAAGAAGACTGAAATATACAAACTCCAATGCAATGATCTCATTTCACACACCAGGGTTAACTCTTACATCCAAAACAGCAAGTTAAATTCTCTAGCTCTGCCAAGAGCTATTCTCTCAAGAAGCATGGAAAACAGAGCTTTCCCAGTTGTCCATTTTGACAGATCCCTCCAATAATAATAGCAAGTAATTTGCATGTAATCTAACCCGCCTTTAATTAAATTGTTACCCCATTCACTCTCTTAAAGGCCAACTTATTTCTCCAAACAGATGGGACATAATTACTAGCTCCAAGAGACTGCTCCTCAACTGAGCCAACTGTATTTTCCCTCATCTCTCTTCTAAATGCTAAAATTTCCAAAAGTCTCTTAGAGAAGAGTTTGCAATCATTGAGCAACTTAGCAATTTCAGACCTTTGTATGCAATATAATACCTAGCAAAATAGATAATGTATATGAAATAGTTCATAGTATTGTAATGAGAAATTTGATACCACAAAGGTTTTTTCCCTCTTCTTTTTGAAAGCACATATAAACTGACTAACTGATAATGTGTCTCTATTGTATCTACTCTTTTCCTTTTCCTTCTCTAAGGAAGAAGGAACAGAAACCTTTAGAGGCTGCTTTATTCACTGATTGCCAGTTGCATTAATTCAAAATGTCTATGGCAGACTAATGAATCCAATATCCATTACCCAATCCCTACCTCCCAGCCTGTGTCTCTTCATTAGTCACCATGGGTTGAAATGAGGCAAAGTGCTGGATCTCCTGAGGGCTCCCTGCTCCATCTGAGACAGGAACAGATTCAAGAAACAAAAATGGTCCCAGTAGCACAATGTTGGCTATGTAGGCAACTTCTTTGTGTGTTCTTCCTTGAGAAAAGACATGTGGCTTGTTTATCACAATAAGAACTGTGCATTCTAACATATTAGTCAAGAGAAAAAGAGGAAAGCTTCCCATTTATCCATGCCATACTTAATAATCTTATATAATTGAGTTGTGCTTTGTACATCAGTGCTACCTACAAAGCAAGTATTTTTGCAAGTGCTGGTATTTTTCCCTGTTTGCTTGATTTCATTTTCTAGGAACTTATAGATTAAAAGGCATAGAGGTCAAGAAAAAGATGAAAGAAAGGTAGGAAGTTGGGGCAGAGGCTGAAGAATTCTCACCTGTTAGTTTTTAATTAAGTAAATTTCACATGTAACTCAAACATCTTTGGCTCCAGATAATATCTAAAAGTGATACAGAACCAATTGGTGTAAACCAACTGTACAACTCATGGGTGATAAGGGGAGTAGGGGGAGGTGGGAGAGGGGGGAAGTAACAAGTTGGATACAGTACAAGAAATGTATCCAATGCCTAATGTATGAAATTGTAACCTCTCTGTACATCAATTTGGCATTAAAAATTAAAAAAAATATAATTCTCAGAATAAAAAAAGAAATATACTTGCCTTACAGATGAAACTGTAACCCCTCTGCACTTCACTTTGACAATAAAGAAGAAGGAAAAAAAAGACAAATGAACAAATACTCTACTCATGACTTTTATTTCTTGGAAAATACTTCACAATTTAAAAAATATTGAGTGTTGATGGGTGCTAGTGTCTCACACTTGTAATCCTAACTACTCAGGAGGCTGAGATCTGTGTTTTATGGTTTGAAGCCAGACTGGCTAGGAAAATTTGGAAGAATCTTATTTCCAGATAACTACCAAAAATTCAAAAAGTGGAGTTGTGGCTCAATTGTGAGAGTGCTAGACTTGACCAAAAAAGCTTAGAGCCTGTAACAACGCTCAGAGATGAATCCCAAGGATGAGAACGCCCCCTTCCCCCCCAAAATCAGTATTATTGATTGAACCTAGATCCTTGTGCATGGAAGAAAAGCTACCCCTTGCAGCCCTCAATATTATTATTATTATTATCATTTTAGGTTTTTCTGACTACTTATAGAACTTTTATTTCACTGTATTGAACTTAGGTGTATGGTCATGGTGTTTGTTTTGACCAAAGATATATCAGCTGGACAGCTGAAATAGCCTGTGTCACTACTTCACAGACATGTGAAGAGCCTAGATATGAGGTATTACATGCTTCATAGCTTGGTGGAGGCGACACCACACATAGTCCTTGCCGACCTGACATGGAACCATAGGTGAAGTGAGAACTCTTCTGAGTTCCAATGTTTCACAATACTGGAAGTGCATTGGAGGAAATCCATGATCATATTGATGATTTAAAAAAGAAAGAAATCACTTCCTTGTTGTCAACTAACTCCTAGTATCTTCTGTGATTCACTTTCGAAGCATTTCCCTCTGAAAATGAATCTGATCTTCACATTGATCTTTCAAGTGAATTTCATTCTATCGTAGAAGCAACTTGTCTACTCAGTTGCACAAATGCCATAGCACATAGCTGGTCATTGGGTGTTATCACATACTTTACTTTTCTTCAGAAATGGCGAAAGGAGATGATGACCTAGAATATAGTAGGAAAGGGGACTGATTCTGCTCTAAGCCTAGGGATTTTCTGTAGCTTGGGGGAAACAAAGAGAGAAAATAAAAGACACATATAAAATAGTAAACTAAATTTGTGAAATTATCCTCCTCTAGGAATAATAAATAATATGGAAAAAATATTATCTGAAATGGGAACTTCATAAAACTATTCAATTAGCAAGTTTTGTAAAAACTTTGTAAAGGTGAATACAGGCTCAAATATTTTCTTCAGGGATTGGAAAGTGACAGAAAAGTACTTAAATTCAAAACTAGAACAGTAATTTATGATTTGCCAATCAGTAAAATGTTGAATATTTTTCTTATCTATGAGAATGCAGTTGTTTAAAGAACAAATAGAATATGAAAAATTGAATGGATAAATGCTCTCTGGTAGGAAGCTGAGCATAATTAAATGCAAATCAGTAAGCTAGAGAATATATATGTATTCTGTTTCCTCTAAATAAGAAGGTATGTATGTAAATATCTTTATAAATAATACAATAAAAGATTTAGAAATGTAAATATGTCCATTTATCTTATCAGTGGAAAGATGCTAAAACAATTTTCAGAAAAGCATGTGGCTATTAATACCACTTTTGTCATTTCCTGTGACAGTGCTGTTAAGCATAAGAGAAGATTTAAATGTCAGAAGAGTTCATTAAAGAAATGAATCATTCAGGTTAAATAGTTTTCCACATATATAATACATTGTATATAATATATACATATATATGAATTTTAGGTAGGGTTTCCATTTCCAGAAATGGTAGCAACTTTTAAAATACAATTTTATAAAGGAGATTATCTAAATGGATATGTTAAGACCTTGAGGTTGCACATGAACATGCTGCCCACCTGCTGGTTTTGGAGGAACTCTATTCTCCAGAAACACTGTGAGGGTCAAGACCATGGAATGAGATAAAATGTATGATCCATTGATAGTTCACTTCTGCAGCCTGGAAACCTAGCAGGGCCAGAGCCTGCAGTCCAGTAGTTACTGTCCAGCAAGGAAGGCCAGTAAGTCCTCATGGGAAGGCATACTAAAGATGGCCAGGATAGAACTCACTGCCTTATGATGCCATTTCTTCCAGTGCAGAAAATATGGCCACAGCTTCATTTCAATCAACATACACTGAACACCTGAGTAGATTCAGTGACAGAGCATCTGGGAAACCATAGTGTGTTGCTAACCAACATCTTCTCCAGCCTGTCTGACAGCTGAGCTGTGAGGGAGTTACTAAGCAAATAAGGAAGGCCTGACTTTGGTGTTAGAAACTGTGACAAGTGCTAGATATTGGCACACATACTAAGACTGTATTATTTTCAATTACAACTAAACTATCCTAAGTGTTGTGGACCGGAGTTCACAAACATGATACTTTGTTCACAACTTCTTCCTCTTCTCTTCATTGTCCATCTGGTACAATATATTTGGCACTGATTCTCTGTGTTTCTGGCTTCTTATAGACCAAATAACAATACAGTTGTGGTTTGCCTCAGTCTAAAACCTTCATAATGTTGTGTTTTATTTATAGGTCATGATGCTTAACAAGTTAGGTGAATATAAGTTAAATCATCACTTTATAAGAGGTACAAAAGAAAAAAAAGCAGGAAAACATTATGAATTCATATATGCACTTGTAGTATGTTCTTTTTTTCCATCCTGACATAATATCCCACAAGCATATAAGCTAACGTAGCTGTTATTCACTGGGGGAGTTATCACCAAAAAGTTATTTTCTAAATGAAAAGCACCTAGCAGTTCAAAATTAGACATGTATATAACTCTCCAGGACGGTACACTATCAAAAAAAAATTTTAAAAACACAACTTCAGCAGTGTCACTCAAGTAATGAAGTGAGTTTAAATATTTTCCTATGTTTTTCAACTCTGACATGGGATACAATGGATACTCTATACAAGTCTGAGATGGTCTACACTCAAAAGCATGAAATAGAAGTGCAGAATATCTACTTTCCCAATAAGCCCTTTCCACTTTTTAACCTAACAATCACAGTCATGTAAAAATCCTGACTCCAAGGCCAGCATGTGAGAGACTAAGTTAGAAAACAAACCACCCTAGTGGAAAGGCCACCTACTGATATAGAGGCTGATACCATTCTCATAAACTGCTCCAACTAAGATCAGCAGAATGGCCTCCCCTGCTCACAGTAAAATTGGCTGAAATGTCAGCCATTTAGAAGGTTGTCTTAAGTCACTAAACTTGAGAGTAGTCGGTTACACAGCAGACAGAAGCTAAGTCACTGTGGATGACCATAGCACCACATATCCCGGAGAATGCATCACAAACTATATCTTCTTTATTCATCTTCCTCCCCATTTGAGAATATTGTTACTATAAGGACAGGCACATTTGATAACCTTATCTTGTCATTGTTTTGCAAACTCTAAGAAAACTTCATAGCTATTAGGTATTTAACACATACATACACACACACATACGATGTGTGCCTGTTTACAAATAAACTCATCTCATCTCATTATTATTTTGAAAATTAAACAAAATACTACAAGCATATATATGAATTCTTGGCTATTTAGTTGATGATAGGAACTGATTGCTTTTTGTTGCCTTTTGTTATCTTCCCAAAGCATAGCCAGTGACCAACAATAGATAGTTATTTGGAAAGTCATAAGGGTCCCAAGTCTTTGAGAAGAGTATATGCACTAGATTAGTGAATAAATGTAGTAATTAAAAGGCAACACTCTCTAATAAATAATCTTGAATTACTGTACTTAATAAATCTGTTGCAGATCTACAATTATCAGCTGATCTTAAAAATGCAGGAGGAATTTATATACTTCCCCATATTGTGTTTATTCAAAACATATTCCATACCTTCACCAACAAGATTTTCCTGTCATTTACACAGAAGATTATTGTACTCATCAGTAAGTCAAAACACACTTTGATCTGCATAAATCATCTAAAATTATAATCCAGCGGGCACAACCAATTCATTTTATGGTCAAATGCTTGAGTAAATCCTTTATAATTAATTGGCTTGTAACTGTTTTGAGCAGCTTTCATAAACTAAAAAATATTTTCTTGTTTTTTAGAAAATGCCAAAGATGAGATGGGCAATTTGTATAGCAATTTTATCCTCAAAACATATTTAATAATTGTTGGCAGAACTGTATTCAAAATATCTTCTAATTTAATTTAGAAAATTAACATTAGACAGGCTGTGTTTACCAAAATACTCATATATCACTTTAAAGTTCAATAACAAATATTAGATGGATATTTCAAATACTCAACAATGCATGGAATACATTTTAACTATCTGAACCATTTTGCTACTGATATGTATGGAAAGCAATTGTAACCCAAATAATATACAGATTTGTTTTTATTGCAAATTTTCAGTTTTTTTCCTGCATCAAATTTCTGTCCCTAAATAAAATGTCTATAGCTATTCTTCCTTCATTTTCAATCAAGTACATTCATTAGTATATCTACTCTATGATTAGTTTTTTTAGCTTCTTTAGCTATTGATATATATGATACTCACTATAATTTTAAATTTTTCTGTCCAACTAGCTTTAATACCACCAGAGTACATCAGATCCAGTGTACAGAGACCCCCAAATGGACTATTTTTGAATTGATGCAATTGCTTTATTTCTTGGACTTGGTTCTTTCACCTATCACACGTAGATATTATGCCGTAACCTTCATCGTTATTATAAAAATGAAGCCAAGTCTGGTAGGACATGCCTGTAATCCCAATTACTTGGGAGGTGAAGATTGAGAATATCAAGATTTGAGACTGTCTTAGGTAAAATATTGCCTCAGCAGGGCAAGATGGCACATAACCACAGTCACAGTCACAGAGGAGGCATAAGTAGGAAGAACTGACCCCAAGGAAAAATTTGACATTATCTGGGAAATAACTAAAAGCCAAAGGGAATGGAGAAGTGCCTAAGGTGGTAGAGTACCTGCTTAGGAAATGCAAGGCCCTAAATTCAACTACCAGTGTTCCCCCCTACCACACACACACACACGTGTGTGAGTGAGCAAGAGGGAGAGCATATAAAAAGACCATGAAGGAGTCACAGAATGTAAAGGTATAATACTAAATATACCACTGATAAAATGGATGTGTGTCATCTTGATTCATGTAATGACTTATACATAGAACTTTGTTTTTCTCTGCCCTGATTTCTAGTTGCACAAAGGGAAGAGGTATTGCATACTAGCAGAGCTTGTCCTGAGCATGTGGAAGCCTGGAGTTCAATCTCAGCAACAACAATAACAACCAACAGCAAGAAACACCCTTAGCCAATATTGTACTAGTCAAAGAAACTGAGGAAGACTTTCTATGTCTATAAGTGGTTTTAAGGAGTGGCTAATTGACCCTTACACTAAGGGGACATTGGATAACAAGAAAGAACTAAGGCAATCTTTATTAATCATTTCAGAGTAGAGATACAAATAGATTACCCTATATTGTTAGAGAATAAGCTTCCTATGCAGCCTTTAAGTTTGAGAACTCGGTTACCTCAGTCTAAAATATAAATGGCTCATTCAGCCTTCTCATCTAGAAGTATTCTACAGTGAACATTTCTGATGTATGAGATTAATCCCAGGCACTGGGGATAAAACTGCAAATGAAATGTTAGGTCTAAGTCAGGTGCTGATGGCTCGTGCCTGTAATCAATCGTAGCTACTCAGGAGTGTGAGAGCTGGGGATTGTAGTTTGAAGCTAGCCCAGGTAGGAAAGTACATGAGACTGTTATCTCCAACTAATCACAGAAAAAGCCAGAAATGGTTATGTAGCTCATATGATAGAGTGCTAGCCTTGAGCAAAAGCAAAAGTAGCTTAGGGATAGCACTCAGGCTCAAAGTTCAAGGCCCAGGACTGGCCAAACAAACACAAAGAAACAAAATGTTAGGTCTCTACTCCAGGACAGTTTACCACCTTTGTGGCCAACCAGAAAAAGAAAGGAGGGAAACCTAACAAATATAGAAGATAACTTCATACTGTTATAATAATTTTGAATAAAGGAAAGAAACCATGATAACATGAGAGTAGCTTTGGGAGTATTCTGTGCTCCTTTGAATAGGGCTTTGTGGCAAGGTGATCATATTGTTGGTGCTGGAAAGATCTAGAAAATCTGCAGAGACACAAAGTAGCAAATAGAAAAGACTTTGAGGCAGGAAGGAAGTATATTGAAGTTACTCCAGGTCAGGGGCATGATTAGGTGATTGGGAAATGAAGACAGGTAATGCCTAATTAAATAGAGCCAGACCCATATATTATGCATATTAGTTCTGTTCTAAACAGCAGCTGAGCTGAGAGATTAGAGTTTAGAGCTAAAACGTTGCTCTTAATTTTTGACCTTACTACTTACTGGCTGTGCCAATGATCTTTCCTTAGAGTCACTAATGATTTCACTTCATTTTATGTGAAATAGATATAATGGTAGCACAGATTTCGTAGAATTTGTGTGAGATTAAACAAATGTATGCAAGTGAAGGCTTTAGAATGATGACTAGCTCTGTTTAGAACCAAGTAAATATTGATGCTATAAATCCATTGTTCTTATTTTTCTGTTAATAGGTGCACCTATGTTCTCTTTCATAAGACTAAAATAAAAATCAAATAATTCTGAACTATTTCTCAGGAAAAGACTTAAGGAAACAGTAAGAAAGCTGCATGTGAGGGCTTATGATTATAATTCCAAGCTACTTGGAGGATGGGAAATAAGGACCATAGTACCAGGCCAGCCCTGCTAAAGTTAGTGTGATGGCCTATCTGAAAAACAAGCTAAAAGAGGAAAAGGATTGTATGTGTGCAGCTCAGCCGCAGAGTCCAAGGCCCTGTCCAATCTCGGGGACTGAAAACCAAGAATAAAGTAAGAAGAAATGGTGAAAAGATGTTTATTGAATATGAAGGACATAATATTGTGTCTTTTCAAATTTTGTTGCTCAGTCGTACTCATAGCAACCTAAGAAATAGGCATCCTTGACATCTGAAATTTATAGGCCATGAAACTGAAGGGCACAAATTAAGTTATCTCCTAACATCCAGAAGAATCGAGGATAGAGCCAACATGTAAATCAGAAGTAAGGAAGAAGGAATGAAGAGAAGATGTAAGGAAGAGAAAGAGGAAGATGGAGTTAAACCCAAGGGGAAGGCTCACAATCATCAGCTAGTTATTTTTTATTTTTTTTTTCAGTTGCAGTTCTTGAACTCTGGGCCTGGATCCTGACCCTGAGCACATCAGCTCAAGGCTAGCATTGGAGCCACAATACTACTTCTGGTTTTCTTGTGGTTAATTGGAGACTCTTGGACATTCCTGACCAGGTAGGCTTTGAACCTCCATCCTCAGATCTCAGCATCCTGAGTAGCTAGGATTAGAGGCATGAGCAATTCGTGCCTGGCCTGCTAGTTATTCTTGCCACTAGCTATCTGATAATTGATTTTACATAGTTGATCTATATTTCTCTAACTAGCTGTGCTGTCTATAAATACCTCGGACACATGGGTCACAATGTTAATGGTTGGCTAAGTTAATTTTTAGAAATTTGGATACTGAAATGAGTGGAAACCATTGACCTTTTATTGGAGCCCACACAGGTGTTGAGTAGATCATTTTCAGACACTAGATGGCCAAAAACTCCATCAAAAGTAGCCCTTTTCTGAACAGATGTCCTATGAAGGGCAATGATATTTGACTATACATCCACAGATCATTGGTCAATCACCTTGCCCCCTGCCTCTGATTACACTACTTCTTTATCCCACAAATATCCCTAAACCCTATCCCCAAGGATACTGAATAAATTGTCTGTTTTAGCAGTAGGCATACTGCACAGCAGCAAAACAGACTTCCTTCCACACAGAACCATAAGGAAGCAGTGGAGGAAAGCAGTGGAGGAGTAAGTGACTTAACTGTTGAAGAATTGTAGAACTTGTCCAGCAATAAGGAAAGAGGTAGAAAACACAGAACACTGACTAGAGGAACATTCTAACACATTTGAAACACACACACACACACACACACACACACACACACACACACACAGAATTACAGGTTGACCTTCTATTTTCTGACTTAAGAGCATGCCTTATCAAATGAAAGAGCATCCTCAAGTACTTAAGCTTTATTACTAATTATTATTAACTATGTTGTGATGGATCATGACATTTCTCTATTATAAACCTTTGCATGTCCAGAATAAATTCTGGGATAGTTTGTATTTATCTCCTGGCAGTTGTTGTCCTACAATCCCTTAAACTCATAAATCATCTACAATAAACCCTTGGTCTTAACTGGACGTGTGGCTCAAGTAGGACAGCACCCACCTAGAATGAAAAAATCAAGTGAGAGCACAAGGCCCTGAGCTCAAGCTCTATTTCTGGCACAAAGACAAAACCCTCAGGTCACTGTCCCTTCCTTAGTGTAAGGAGCCTTTGTTCTGGCCTTAAAAGATTCTTAAGAAGAAGCTGGTGTTGTGGCTTAAGTGGTAGAGTGATTGTCTACCAAGTACAAGCCCTACTTCCATACACACACAAAAAGACAAACCTGGAAGGCAAATTAATAGTTGAATTTTGGCCATATGATAAAACAGAAATGATTAAAACAATTGTAGATCATTTTATTTTTTTCTTTGTCATATAAAAATGTTCCCAATTCTCTTTATCTAGAATATCTGAAGAGATTGACAGCCAGGTGGATATTTAGCAATCAGGTTAAAGGTCACAGCACTATAAAAGTCGATGAAAAATGAAACATCACTATCTTCTCACTGGTTCATTTCTGAAAATTACAGAGATTTACCAATTTTCCCAGAGACCCACCACAAAAGAAAGCCTTTCTTGTGTCCTAAGTAGTACTCCCTTTTGATTCTTCCATAAAATCAAATAGTTACTTACAATATAATAACTATTTTAGGCTTAAGATTAAAATTAAATTCATCATAATACATGGAGAAGATAATTTAACTAGTATTGTGTTTGCATTTGTTCTCAACTCAAACTTATGGAGGTGAGGTGCTCTTTATACATATCTAAACAAATCATCTCTTATTTATTTTTCTTTCTCTACACATGACAGAAATTTGAGCAATCTGTGAAAGATGGATGACATACAGGATTGATTGAAACAGAAAATCATACTGAGTGTAGCTGTTCACACCTATAATCTCACCACTTGAGAAGGTAAAGCAGGAGGATCATGAATTTGAAGCCAGTCTAGTTTACATAACAAGGTCAAAGCAAGTCTGAGATACCTAGAAAGACCCTGTCTCAAAAAAATGAAAGTATAATAGAAAACATCAGACAGCAGGGAGGCCAAGCTCCTTGTGAAAAATGGCCAAAAAAAAAACAAGAAGAAAAAAGAAAGGAAAAAAAGGAGAGAAGGAAGAAAGGAAGAAGGAGGGGGGAGCAAGGGAGAAGGGGGAGGGAGCAGGACAGTAAGGGAGAGAAGGGGGAAGAGACAGGGAGAGAAGGGGGAAGAGACAGAGGGAGAAAGGGAGGCAGGGAAAGAAGGAGGAAGGAAGAGAAGAAGGAAAGAAAGATAAAGAAATAAAGAAAGAAATAGAAATAGAATAAAGAAAAAACTATATCTTATGAATGAACTTTTACAGGAGATAGCTATGGGCATTAATAATTCAAAATGGCAGGAAGATGAATTGACAAGAAGAGGTTCTTTTCACCATTGGGAGGCACAGTAAATTCATTTTAGTAATTACGTCCAGGGAGAAAAAAAAAACACAAAACAAAACTTGGAGATAAGCAAGTGGCATCAAGGGATATTTATTTTATTTGAACTGTTTGCTCTCCTTACAATGAAAATGCTATCATTTAAACATGATATAATGCTAAAAAATAAGTAATAAATAGGGAAAAACATTTTATATGTGTTCACGTAATCATATCATTAATGTATTGTTGTAGCTAATATAATACTATAATGAATTAATAAACAATTTTATCCTAGAGAAATAATGCATCAATTTATTCTATTTATATATAGTAACATTTGCTTTAAGGAAAGTAAGGCACAGAATTTCTAGGTCAAAACTGAGTATAAGAGGCTGGGGACATGGCCTAGTGGCAAGAGTGCTTGACTCATATACATGAAGCCCTGGGTTCAATTCCCCAGCACCACATATATAGAAAACAGCAAGAGGTGGCATTGTGGCTCAAGTGGCAGAGTACTAGCCATGAGCAAAAAGAAGCCAGGGACAGTGCTCAGGCCCTGAGTCTAAGGCCCAGGACTGGCAAAAAAAAAAAAAAAAAAACATCAAGAAGGCAGGGAATATGGACTAGTGGTAAAGTGCTCGCCTCATATCCATGAAGCCCTGGGTTTGATTCCTCAGCACCACACATATAGAAAAAGCCAGAAGTGGCACTGTGGCTCAAGTGGCTGAGTGCTAGCCTTGAGCAAAAAGAAGCCAGGGACAGTGCTCAGGCTCTGAGTACAAAGCCCAGGACTGGCAAAAACAAACAAACAAACAAAAAACAACAAAAACAAAACAAAACAAAAACAACAACAACAACAAAACAAAACAAAAAACAACAACAAAAACAAAACAAAACAAAAAACAACAACAACTAAAAACAAACAAACAAACAAAAACCCAACTGAGTATAAGGAAAGGCTACTTTGGAGAAGGTAGGTTTCATCAGGCTATATATTTTTAAGGTAGATATTCCTAGGTTTTGACTTATTTTTACATTATCATTGAGTACAGAGAAAATGCATCATTTTTCCCACTTTATTACAATGAAAGGAGAGCCCATTAAAATACTTCTTTCTAATCATAAGAGGAAATTTGACTCAACAAAAACAAAAAATTCATACTTAAAATATTTAGTATTATTCCCTGTTCAACATTTGGTAAAGCAAGAAGATAGTGATGCCAAGCAGTATCAAAATCTTTTTTCGATGCAAACTTAAGAAATACCTATTTGAAGAGTTTATCATGAGAATTCCATTTGGAAGATGTAGTTAGCAATGCAAACTACATAAAAGCGCATGACTCACACATATAGTCACATGATCTCTTTATAGCTTAGAAGGACTATTTTCGAAAGCCTAAATAGGAGAACTCTATGCGAAGTCAACAGGAAGTAGGTGATTCTCATTCTTTCTCAATTCCCTTCTTTTGTCCAACCTCCTTCCAACACTCCTTCCTTCCTCCCTTCTCTCTCTTTCTCTCTTTTCTTTTAAGTTGAAAAACAGTAGAACTCTTTAAAAACATGGTTGGAAAATTAACTGTTTGTTATCTGTTACTAGTTATGAGTCCAACACAAATATATAGGAAACAATTTGCCGATAGCTCCTCTAGCCCACCATACCTGATCCAAGAATATACAATGATTTCTACATCAATTTAATTTACATTTCTCTTCCAAATGGACTTCATGAATTACCCTTCCACTTGAAAATAAAAGACAACAACAAGAAAAGAGCCAAAATATCTGAAAAACAAAAACAATACATCATATGGAACCAAACAACTGATAACTAGTGGTGGTGATCCTTGGCTGAAAGTAAGCAACAAGCAAAGTCTAGTGTGTAAATCAAGTTACATTCTTGAGACTGAAGAACACTGGAGGCCTCCAGAGTTCCTTTATCTTGAAGAGGTGGCAAGAAAATCTGGCAAAACTGGTGTGGTAAGACAGAGTAATGGAGAAGTGACAGCTTCCACCTGGCAGGTTGGTATAGAGCTTGCAGCCTTGGATGGATCAAACCATGCACACATGTAAAGAAAACTACTCAGGCTGTAACAAGTGTCAGCCCCCATGAAGACTGCATTAACACCTGTTTCTACTTGTCAGTGAGGAGATATCTTCTAATATAAAAGTAATTTGAGTCCTTGAAACAGGCCCAGGAAGGCTATAGAAAGATTTGAGAAAATGATTGAAACAATTTCCAATCTGATGAGAACATAAGCCCATGAGCATGAGGGGCTCAGAAAAACATACCATGGAAAATCTTAACAAATTGTTCAAACGTTATGATAAAGAGAAAAACCTGAAAAGAAACAAAAGAAGTGGCGTGAACAACCAAAGGAAAAGGAAGATTTAAAAATGGAAGAATCCTTTAAAATACAAATAAGTAAAGCTCATTTGAGAAGAAAGAGATAACCAGAAGTGCTTTTGGTATGTAATAAAGAATTTAAATTGGTAGCTGAAAATCTTCTCACAATGAACACTTGAAACTATGATTGCTTCATAGGTGAATTCCATAAAACATTAAAGGAAGAAACAGTGACAAGTTTGCAGCAATTCTTTTGAAAAATTGAAAAAAGAAAGGACCATGTTCATCTCATTTGATCAAACTTTAAGACCTAAAGTGGTTAAAAAGACAAGACCACAAGAGTATTCTCTTGCCTAGCTCAAGGTATTTTTACATTATAGTCTGCCTGTATATTTTTCTGACTTGCCCCCAAAATAACTATATTACTGTGAAGATGCCCTCAAATACCAAGAGGCAAAGCTCTTTATTAAATATACCTAGGAACAAACCCAAGTATCTACTGGGGTTTTGGTCTTCCCCCAAAACTCTCAGGAAAAATAGAACTCCCTTGTAAAAGAGAGAAGGCTCCGAAGTAAACAAGATCAATCTTTTTCAATCTACTATCTCTGAAGATACATCATGGTATTTTGGTTGGAGAAATGTATTTGCCCATTGTTGACCCTGGGCCATCAGTATCTTGTCAAGATTTGGGTTGCCTTCATGGCTTGGGCCTATATAATTTTTGGAGGCAGTTATAATTTTCATTACCTACTTGACCCAAAAATGAGTGTGTTAAAATAGAAACATTTTGTTGAAAAACCTACTGAACAAAATTTATCTTCCAGATGCCAAGAATTTGATGAAGGAAGGAGAGGGGAAAAGGAAAGGTTGAGGAGTGAAGATATTTCATAATATTTTTATAAATGTTTTAATAAATAGTCTTACCTACTTTGCAGGCATTTTACATATCTTATAAAATGGCGTGTACAGCATAAAAGTATGTTCATTTATTATGATTGTTTATTTCTCTAAGTCATTCACCCAAAGTATTTCAGATAGGTCATCTTCCCCTTTGATGAGAAAAGTAATACTGAGGCTTCCAGTAGAATGTTCCTCTGGGTTTTCTTAATGTCTTGCTCATTCTACTGCTAATGTTAATCCAACATTCTCCCATGCTATAGATAAGTCTGGTACACTGATGCTTACATGGGTAATTTATGGGTTTAACCTCACTCTCAACTCATCTCTCATCTCACAATGAACTCACCTCATCTTAAGAACAGGATCTGTCCTCCGTCAGATTGGATTCCTAGCCCTTAATAGCATTCCACATACTTTTAAGATAGTCCATAAGTGTACAAAAAATAAAACACTTAAGTGCTGTAAACTTTGCTTATCAGTACCACATAAAATAAGGTATTTTATTTAGGAAAATTTTTCCTAATCTCCGTTTGTCTTCTTTACATGGCATTGTTGAGATTAAACAGATATAAGAACTTTTTCCAAGATACATTTTTCATATAATATGCTATGACTTAAATGTGACACTCCATGTCTGTTCTGCCAAGGGTGAAGTTATTAAAATCTAGAAAATCCTCTGAATTCTACTATTTGTAGGTTTACTATTTTATTAATAAAATATAATTACCAGATTCAGTTTTGTCAACTGCATTAAACGATTCACAATGATACTTAAGACTATGTTAGGAAGACGCAAAAGAAACAGCATCAAAATGTCACTTACAGAGCAATTAACTTTTAAATGACCTCAGTGGGTCTAGGGATATAAACTCTAACCATTGTTTCAGTAAGTTGAAGCTACCTTGGAGAAATTTCAATTCCTCAAAGAAGGAAAAAAATAAGTGATTCAAATTGCTTTAAGTCATTGCATGCATGAGCCTTTGAGTTAAGAGGCAGCCCTAGTCACAATCACAGAATGGACACTTCCATAGTTACGGTTTTATTCCAGTTTGGTTTCTGATGCTTGTGATTTATTGAGGGCAAAGCCTCAGGAGAGGCTTGTGAGGGATGGAGGGACACAAGGTAAGATAGGGCAAGAAATCAAGGGAATGACTAGAATCTAGATCATCTAGCTCCCTGCAGAGTGCTGGAGCAAAAGTCCCATCAAGAGGCATATTTTATATTTGCACACTTACATCTCGCAGGGCCTGTGTGTCATCTGGGACATATCTCAAAGCAAATCATTAGCAACCTCTGATGGCTGGGGTCACCTAGCCCATTAAAGTGGATGTGAGTTGGGGATTAACACATCTGTCACAAGAAACATCTCAATTTTCTTGAAGCAGACCTCAGAAGAAGTCTATGTGGTGGATATTTTTGTGAAAACATTTTTTTTTAAGTCTAAACAGACCTAGGGTAATTAAGGAAGTTCTCAGGAGTTTATGAACAAATCAGGCCAAGGAGTTTCCCATATTTTGTGTCCCTCTCACTTGGGCCAATAAAGAAATTTGCATGCTGCCTTTTCTAGTGGGGACAGCTCATCACCATTCCAGGGCAAGTAAAGATAGTTAATTCTGCAGCATCATGTAAGTGGTCTTGAAGTCTCTTCAAAACCTGGGTAATTACCAAGGATGGCTGCTAGAAAGTAAATGCCCAGCTCCTGAGTAAAACTATGTAATTCTTGTTTTTGATGAGAAAAATAATATTTAGCTTCTGGTGGAACTTTACTGTGTGTTTTCTCCAGCATAAAATAACTTGAGTTGTTAGTCTATTTCTCTGAAAAGCCATAATGTTTATGATGCTAGGAAATCTCCTCTCTACATTACACTTCCAGAAAGATTTCTATATGGCCAAATCAGTATGCAAATGTGTATTACATATACACACGTGTGTGTATACTCACCTATTTTTCAAATGCTAGAAGATCCTCATCAGAGTAGTTGAACATAAATTTTAAAAAAACCCCACAAAAAAACAAAGAAAAAAAGAATGACACTCCATCTTCAGCTCTACTTTGTAACCAGATAAGCCCTTGTATTTAAAAACAGACCCAAATACACATGGCTCACATTTCCTAACATCAAGAAAAAGAGAAGATTTAAAAATAATTTTCAAATTGAAGATTTCTGCACACCCAACAATATTTCTTTACATAGTCAAATTTTAAAGGGCCAGGGCTTCATGAAGTGGCAAGCTTATGTCACCTGCCTCCCAGTCTTCATCAAGATTTAATTATATACTTCCGTTATTGACATTACAAATTAAAAAGCTCTTAGGTGGCACTTTGATAGAGATGACAATGAGTAAACAGATTACAGTTTTTTCAGTCTTGCCAAAATGTCACCCACTTATTCAGGATATGTGTGTGTGCTTGACTTTCAACTCAGGGCATTGGTCTTGCTAGGCACATACTCTACCACTGAACCCTGCCTACAGACATTTTTGTGATGGTTGTTTTTAGATACCATCTCCTTTTCTGCCTGGAAGCTTACCCAAACTGTGATCCTTTATAGCTCAAATGAAAGGTATGTACTGTCATGTACAACTTCTTTCGAGACAAAGTTTCAAAGACTTTTTTTTTGCCCTGAATGGCTTTGAAGTCACAATCACCCTGTTTTCATGAAGCTACAGTGAAAGGAACATGTCATCACAGCCAGCTTTGGGTTGAGAAAATCTCAAGTGAATGCAAGCCTTGAACCACATTCCTCCTAGCCTCTCAAGTAGGTAGAGTTATATATATGAGCCACGGAGTATCACCAACTCTTGAAAAATTTAGAGGTTAGAGAAGACATTGAGAGGAGAGAAAAAAGGAAAAGTTCATGTCTGATCATTTATGATTTCTGAATTAAAAAATGTCTCCCACTTAAAAGTGTGAAGTGGGAATCTCACTGGCATTTGATGAACTCATACATCTGAATGAGTTAGAATCCAAGAATAAGAGAAACTCAATTGATGGGCTTTGCCTTTTCTTATCTGTTTCATCTGTCTTGAATATATTGCGATCTTTTTTACTTAGTGGGCACAGTTTTCTTGATCATCTTTTTATGGTGAATAAATTACAGAATTGAATGGCTGATGCATAGAGCTTGCCAACAGCATTGGTGTAGGCACTGTTAATACCAAGTGAAATGAAGTTCCTACTTTTATGGAATGAAAATTACAGTGGTTTCTTCAAAGTAGCTTAGTACATATTGTTTACTTTTATAAGACTTTTGGTGCTCCTAGAAAACATTCCTGAGGCCTAAAAATAATGCAAACATCAACACTATCAGGCTAGAGAGAATAGAAGTTTCATTTTTATTATTCATTGAAATAAAAAGTCCTTCTAAATAGGCTGCTATTGACAAACTTCAGTACCAAAAACCTATAATTGTCTTGCTACTTCAAACCAAAGATCTTTGATAGGACTGTAATAAACACAATATGCTTTCTCAAGTGTCTTTGGCACTGGATTTCATCAGTCAGTTAAATGTAATCCCAGTAGGCTATCATTTGCTTGAGAGAGAAAGGTACATCCATCAAGAGCATTTTAGTTTATTCTATTAAGGTGAATAATAAATCAGTTTACTTGCTTATTTCATAGGAGCTGATGGGTGAGTAGGGGCTATAAAAGATTTGAGTTAATATGGGCAAATGAGTTAAAATGGATTTGTTACAGAAAGGAGCCCTAACTTGAGTTTGAAGGTTTGATACTAATTCCATAGCAGGTCAGTTTACACTGATATTCTTTTCCTCTTTATTTTTATGTTTTAAATTGTTGCTGGGGATTGAACAGAATGCTTTGTGAATGATAAGTAGAAATGACCACCAAGCCATATCTATAGCCCATGTATGTATGTATCTATGTATGTATGTATATGAATATTTTGCAAATATATACTAAATTTATAGTGGTTTTGTATACTTACGAGGAGTACAATCTAGGTTATCAATACATGTATTTAACAACAATCAAAGCAGGGTAAATTGTGTATCTTGTCACCCCAAACATATATTGTTCTGGTGTTGGAAATATTCAAAGTCATATTGTTTCTTTTGAAATATTCAAGCAGTTGTTGGCAATCATAATTATTCATACATCAATGTGCAAATACATGATTGCTTCTTAAATCAAGTATTACACCTAAAAGTACCCCTTGGAAAAGTCATCTGCATCACAGAACAACAACATTTTAGCTTGACTTGGAAGATAGATGGAAGGAATGTATACAATTGACACACTTCTTCTTTTAAGAAATAAGTAACAATAGGTACACAGAAATGTATTATAAAAATCTACAACGAATTGCCTTTCCAGTAGGAACAATGGCTGTTTTGGTCTTACCCACTTCATTGCTTCCTATCTGGTTTTAAATTTCAAAACCACACAGTAAACTGCTGCCAACAACAAAGCCATTATTGGTTAACTTAAGCAAAACAGTACACCATCCACCTATGCCTAAAGGATAAGACAAAACAAAAATATGTAAGTGAGCGATTAATTGGGAATTAAAGAGTTCTTTAAATTATGTTCTTAATGTAACAAGAATCTTGACCCAAATCTTTCCACTATTGATGACCAATTTGATTAAGAAGTTAAAATGTGAGAAAGGAGGATGAATTTTCAATTAGCTAAAATGCCATGACAAAGTAAAACCACCCCTTGAACACTTTTTCAAGTTAAAAGCATCTTTGCAAATTGACAACCTTCTGTTATTCTTTAACACTGAGAAAACTGGGAATGTAGCTTCAAGGGGTAGTTACTGAACTGGCTATGACAGAAAACAAATGCCAGGAAGATGGCATTCCCTTGGCCTGTAAATGCTTTAGGTATTTTATTTTTAGAATTAAATGCTCCAGAGATTTTTATGTCTACAAGTGAAATTCATTTTTCTTGCTCCTCCCCATTCATCTTTTCCTTTGACATTTATAATAAACAGTGAACATGTTAACACTGGCACTCAATTCAGTAATGTTTAATTTCTACATTTCTTTCCTCATAACAATATAATGTACTTTTAACTTTATCCACAACAAAACCTTCCTAAAATAGCCACCTTAGCCAAATTTCCATTGTGAAGTATAACACTGAAATATTATTTTGTCACTTGAAATTATCTTTCCCTGTTACAAATTGATATAAAAATAAATCAACCATAAGTTAACATAGAACTAGTCACCCTGCCAATCCTATTTATATACATTTACTCAAAATGCAAATAAAACTTCTTCCAAACAAACTCTTTTAAGTAGGATATTTTAGAAGCATTCCCAAACCAACCCACATCAAATTTACTGCAAAATATCAATCTTTTCTAAACTGTTAGAAAATGTTTCAACTATTGCTCGATTTTGTTGAGCTAGAAAATAATAGTGCTAAAATAGTGAGGTTAAATGTTTTCTAAAATATCCTCGGCTTACTAAAACTGTGATGGTATGAAGATTGCATCATATTCCTTTACTCATCTCACCAGAAGAAGGCTTTCTGTTTCTTCCTCTGGAGTCTTGTTATGTATGGTTTGGAGTGTGTGACCAATAAAATACTGAGGAAATTATCCTATACTAGTTACAGGGATTTAGGACTTGAAGATGGCAGGACTGTTGAACTCCTTTAGCTACTGGAAAATATACTATCTCTTGCTTACCACAGACAGGAAAGGTCTGTGATTGTAGGAAACAAGGAGATATCTTTGACCACTCCCAATCCTTCAGTATGAAAGAGGCATAATAGAATTGAGATTAGTTTTAACTAAACCAGTTGTTTTCAGTTTTAAGGAGTTGCTGGTGCATGGTAAATAACTGGATCCATGTGTCTCTGGTTCATTAGCTCTGCCATATGCCTCATTACATGTTTGTATTTCCTCCTATAGCTAGGAACATTTTCAGTAACATCTCTGTGGACCCCAAAATCTGTAAGTATGGATTTTAATAGGCGTGTCTAGAAATCTGCATTTACTTATGTGATTTACATACATCTACTTACATAGTGTGAATTATACACATGTATGCATGTGTATTTTTGTGCATGTATAAGACATGTTTGCCTGCATTATGGAACAACGGTGTTGGAGTGAGTGACATTTGAAAGGTGAGCACTAGGCTCTCCCACTAATTAGCTGTGTTTATTGAGTCTTAGGTTCACCCATGAGGTCTTTGGGCTCTGAGGCACTATGCTCATCGACTAATATTTTTCTCAAAACTTGCCTTGGATGGATCCAAGACAGTAAAATTTACTTACAGACACAATAGACCTGTAAGTGACTAATGAATACCTATAATAGCATTATTGTCGCCAAATCTAGATTTTTAATGAACACCAGCCATATATGGAAAACCTTGCATGTCTTAGGAACACAAATAAATATTGAAGTATTATAGTTTCTACCTCTAAGTAGCTTATATCTGAAGAATTAAACTAATAATCATCAGAAAAAAGGAAACAAAATAGTATTTTATTGAAAAAACACTTTTTGGGATCCTCCTTTACCCCCACCCCCCCACCCCCACCCCCTGCTCTCCCTTCCTCCTCCCATTCCCTTTCCTTTCATTCTAGAAATCAGACATGGCCTTTACAGGTTATGACAATTTTCTAACACTGACATCTCTGGCCACTATCATCCCCCACCCCTTCTCTCTCTCTGTGGTGTGCGTGCGTGCGTGCGTGCGTGTGTGTGTGTGTGTGTGTGTGTGTGTGTGCTTGCATAGATCCTATGTAAAATTCAATACAGAGGAATGAGGTCAATGAAGGAATGGATAGAAATATATAAACTCTTCACCCTTAATCAAAGTTCTATACTTAGACAACTGTGTTTGTCAGAGTAGGGACTTTTAGATTTGGAGAATGCATTTTTCTACTACACAGAATCCTGCTTGACAATTATCCCATTCACTTCTTTTTTTCCCCAAAAGAAATCTTAAGAAACATTTGGGAGGTTTCTGTTGCCAAACTTCCTGTGAGGACTCTATGGGGATCTCTTTCAGTGTCTCTCAGAATCTGCTAAATGGGAACCAGAATGGGGTCCACTCCAATGTAGTGCAGGTCTGCCTCATAGAGCACTGGTAAGCATCCTTCTTTGTGATTCTTTTCATTGTGATGTTCAGGAAGCTTAGAGCCACATAATAACTCCATAAGAACACTCCTTCACTCAGAATGTTTTATAAAATATCTCCTTGGACCTATCTTCAAAACTGGGAGATGTAAGTACAGTGAGCTAATTCTCCTGGAGATGGTGTTTGAATCAGGAAAGGCAGACAACAGCACATAAACCAGGAATTAAACAAGACACAAATTGATGTTGACAAATGCTGCAAAGCAAATAAAGGATATGAAGGAGGTGACTTAGAAAGTGGTCAGTGAGGACATTCAGGAAAAACAAAAGACCTTTGAAAAGACACATGATGACAAGTAAAAAGCAGCTTGATATCAAAAGACCCAAGAAAGAGACTGATCTGAAAATGGGGCAGAGATTGTGCAAAGGCCCCACAATGTAAACCTGTGATGCTGTTATCTGAGCCTTTATGTTTTTTTTTTCTTTGATCTCATTTTCCTAATTTATTTCTATTTTTGTGTATCAACTTTTTTAAGCTATCATTGTTTAACTGTGTTCAATATGCTTTGGCTCTGCTATTTTGGGTCTATTGTGGAATGAAGGGAGAAAGACAAAAGAAATATATGGTTTTAACAAAAAAATTGCAGTCCTACAGGAGTCTACAATACTATTTACTTAGCGAATATACAATTGTCCTAAAAACATCTATAAAATTATCTGATTTAAGGAACTGAAGCAGAAAGAATAGAAGGGAATTTTTAAGTGCATTTCAATGTTAAAGTTACACGGTAATAGGTAATAAATCAACCTTACATAGTTAATTTTCATTGTATGTTATACCAGGCTGAGATATCAAGTGACTAGAATTATATTTCTGTTATTTTAACTGAAATTCAAATCAATTGTCTCAACATGAAAAACTGCATACTTTTAACAAGAATGACTAATGAATATTTTGTTTAGGTCTTTATAATTTGTGATATGCAAGGGCTAATCAGCTGAGTCACTTGGCCAAAGTGACTCATACATTAATTTGTAGCTGTGTATTTAGAGTGCATGTGGGGGTTCTACATTTAAGAAGAGATCAGAAAGTTCAGTCAAAAACATTTGTGGTAGGTCTTCTGTGGATTTTATACCAAGGCAGTCTTCGGATAAAAAGACTGAAAAGAAAAACGGACTCAGATTTTGTCTTAAGGTGCTTAAAATGGATTTGGAGAGAACGTTTGTTCTTTTATTCATTTGAATTTAATGTTTTCTTAGAAAAAGAAAAGCATTGGGAGAACTGTGCTCTCAAGTGAGAGAGCCTCATCATTCAATTAGGAGTTTGGCCTGTTCAATTTCTTATTGTTTCCATAAATAACAGAGAGCAATGGTAAAGGTTACAGAGTTAAATGGAGAGAAATAAAAATATCTCCTATGTTTTATGTAATATACTAACATGTATTAGTATATCATACATATTAATATATGGGAATATAATATCTATATAATATGTATGTATAATTTGTCCTATGCAATTAAGTTTTATTGTATTTTTCTGCATGAAAATGAAAACACAAGCAACATTTTGAAAAATGCTAGGACACTTTTAGCTGGGATATGGTCTTGGCTGGGCAGTTAAATTATTTTGCAAATACTGCCATTATTACTTCTGATAATGAAAGTATTACAAAATATTATACAAACATGTTTTTTTGAGAAAACTTCTTTATTCAAGGCTGTAGGTTAATGTCATGTCAATTCATGATGCCGGACAAAATGCACATATTTTATCATGGGACTATGGAACAGTTTTAGTAATAATTCCTTTAGGCACAAAATAAATTGAACCATAGAGAATGCATATTTTACTAAACTCTAAATAAACGACATGCTAAAATAATGTATGTGTGTGTGTGCGTGTGTGTGTGTATGTATGTGTGTGTAGTTCTGGGATTTACACTCAGGTGATGATGTATGCTGCCCCTGAGGTTTTCTTTTATTTTTTATTTATTTATTTTTTTTGGTGTTGGTGGTTAATTGGAGATAAGAGTCTTAAGGACTTTCCTGCCCAGGCTGGCTTTGAGCCTTAATCATCAGATATCAGCTTTGTGAGAACCTAGGATTACAGATATCAGCCACCAGTATTTGGCTTAAAATAACTCTTTAAACTGTAGATGTATATGAAAATTTAAATCAACAGGAAATGATTTTTATTTTAGGCCTAAAAGTTATCCTGATATTTATTTATTTTTTCTCTTTTGTGAAAGGATATTCAAGGAGATCCGTTTGTAGAAAACAAAACAAAATAAAAATCCATATTTATGGGAAATACTGACTAAATTGCTTTCATTATCTGTGAATTTTAGATAAAACACACTCAATGTACTTATTTGTTTAGTGCCTACTCTATGATATTCAGTATTATATTATTCAGGAGAAGGAGAGAGAAAAATAGAGAAGGCACCTATAAACTAGTGGAAGAAAATAACTGGTACATAAAAAAATCTCCATAAATTATAATTAAGGACTATTAGACAAAAGGTAGCCCAAAATAGCTTTTGAGACAATTTGCTAACATGAACTAAACTAAATGTACAGAGAAGAAATATTTAGTAAGTATTCTTTTTGCTAAATATTCAATGCAACTACCAACTAGTATCAAGTGGAGTCTGCCTTATAAGTGCAGGAAAAAGAGCACATTTAACAACCATCCACAAATAAGATCAAGGTATCTGCTTTTACCTCGAGGTCTTTGAGCCATTTAGAAATAAGTGGCTTATCATTGTTGTTATTTTCAGTGTACCATGAAATTATGCCATTTTCTTTTCTTTTTCTTCCACAGGGTTTTTTTCTTCTTTTCTTTTCTTTCTTTTTTTTTTTTTTTTTGGCCAGTCCTGGGCCTTGGACTCAGGGCCTGAGCACTGTCCCTGGCTTCTCTTTGCTCAAGGCTAGCACTCTGCCACTTGAGCCACAGCACCACTTCTGGCCGTTTTCTGTATATGTGGTGCTGGGGAATTGAACCCAGGGCCTCATGTACACGAGGCAAGCACTCTTGCCACTAGGCCATATCCCCAGCCCCTCTTTTTTTTAATATATATTTTTTATTATCAAGCTGAATTACAGAGAGGTTACAGTTTCATACATTAGGCATTGGATACATTTCTTGTACTGTTTGTTACCTCATCCCTCACTCCCCCCTCCCCCCTCTCATTTTCCCTTCCCCCCCCCATGAGTTGTTCAGTTGTTCAGTTCATTTTCATCAAACAGTTTGTAAGTATTGCTTTTGTAGTTGTTTGTCTTTTTTTACCCTGTGTCTCTCGATTTGGTATTCCCTTCCAATTTCCTGGTTCTAATACTAGTACACGCGGTTTCCAATATACTCAGATAAGATACAGAGATAGTGTAGGTACAACCACAGGAAGGTGATACAGGATTATCATCAATAATAGAGCCTGATGTCACTGTTACTGATTTTGGTACCCTGGGTATTATATGTACTTTTATTGGAACTAGGGAAGAGAAAGGGAACATCGAAATGCATAGACAAAGGGTAAAAAGTGAACCAATGCAGTAGCAATACTTACAAAATTATATGCTGTAAACCAACTGCACAACTGGGGAGGGGGTAATTGGGGAGGAGAAAAGTGGGAGAAAAATGAGGGAGGAGGTAACAAATTTTACGAGAAATGTACTCACTGCCTTACGTATGAAACTGTAACTCTTCTGTACATCACTGTGACAATAAATTAATTAATAAAACAAATTCTGTGGGGTGAGTGAAATTAAAATGCATGTCTAAGGAGTGTTTAAGGAGGTAAAATTGATTCAAATTTCTCTTTTAAAAAAGCTTGTTCCAGTATTTTTTCAGTGCATTTTTTGGTTGTTTTTATAAAGGTGACATACAGAGAGATTACAATTACTTAAGTCAAATATAAAGTGCATTTTTTAAACAATAACAAAAAAGATATCAAGGATAGTGAATATTGATATCGCTAGTGGAATAAAGCTGTTTTGAAAATAAACTACATGAAGAGCCATTCAAACACTCACAATGAGCCTGGCACTCATGGCTCATATCTGTAAATAATCTTAGCTACTCAGGAGGCTGAGATTTAGAAAATCAAGAGTCAAAACCAGCCAGCAGAAGAGTCTTCCACATTCGTTCTTTGAAACAACCTACACAAAGCTCAGCTGGAGGTGTGGCTGAAGAGATATAACATTGACCCGGCCAGTGCAAGAACCTGAGTTCAAACAGCAGTTCTAGAAAAATGCATCACAATAATCAGCACAATTTGTATTATCAGATTAATGCTAGTTAGCCCCAAGCACCCCTTTATTATTGTTGTTGTTATTATAATTATTAGTCAATCATGGGCTTGAACTCAGGGCCTGACTTGCTGTCCCTGAGATCTTTTGCTCTTTTTGCTCAAGGCTAGCACTCTACCACTGAACCACAGCTCAACTTCTCAATTTTGAGTAGATAATTGGAGATAAGAGTCTCATGGGAACTTTTCTGCCTGGGCTGACTTGGAACCATGATTCTCAGATCTGAGCCTTCTGACTAGCTAGGATTAAAGGTGTAAGCCACTAACACCTGGCTGACCTTGAGATATTTTGAAAAATCTTTCCAAATTTTGAAGAAGTTGCTGTTTGGCTCATAGTAACACTTTTATGAAAACATCTAGAAGGGTTAACACACATGGTACTATACATTACTAAATTAAAAATGCATTAAACGTTTGATAGACCTCTGAGTTGTTTTTCAGTTTCAGTTCCTCACACAGAGGTAATTTTGTGTTTTTCCTACTTAACTTTTGTGAAGGGGACCTTTAAAAGGATGTTCTGTTGAGCCTCATACTGTGCACTAATCACAGTAGTCTTCAGAGGATTCCTTCAGTCCAGCCCCAATTCTGGGGGTGACTCTGGTTATGATTTGGTGGATTTGTAGGAAAGCAGCCTTCTAAGGAAGCTACCAACAGCTCCTTGGGTCACATTTAATACGATAATGTATGTACAATAGGAAAATTAGCTGAATATTGTAAGCATGCTGCAGAATACTTCTCAAAGGCTAAGAAGGCCTTGCTCAGAGGCATCTTTTGTAATTCTTCCCCTTGCTCTTCCCTCCAGGTGCAGGTGTTGGGATAACATTTTTCTGATGCTTCAAGTTTGCTTTCCTATACTATGTCCCCTCTTCATTTCTTTTTTTTTTTTTTTTTTTGGCCAGTCGTGGGCCTTGGACTCAGGGCCTGAGCACTGTCCCTGGCTTCTTCCAGCTCAAGGCTAGCACTCTGCCACTTGAGCCACAGCGCCGCTTCTGGCCGTTTTCTGTATATGTGGTGCTGGGGAATGAACCTAGGGTCTCGTGTATCCGAGGCAGGCACTCTTGCCACTAGGCTATATCCCCAGCCCCCCTCTTCATTTCTTGAAGCACTGCTTGTAAAAAAAAAAAAAAAACATGAACTGGTATTTTCCTCATCGTTTTGTAGCAGTGGATGTGACCTTGATCACTCTTTCCATATATTTTAGTGTCTACATTTTAGCTTGGATTTACTCTCTGCCTAGCTTGGATATTGGAAGGGATCACTGTCTTGTCACCCACTTACGTGCCGTCATAGTGTGAAACCTTTGGAAACTGTTTGACCCTTTCAACCAGGTGATCCATTTCGTAGCACAGCATCTTTGAATCTATGTATTTGCATAGGCCATCTTCAAAACTATTCTCTACAGTGGTTCCTCAGACTCCACACTACTCTTTTTCAGAAAGTTCCTTTATTCTAGCCTCTGTCAGAATCGCTAGAAGATAGTATCTGGAGAGTCCAGAGATGAAGAAGCCTGGAAACCTAAATCTGTTAGAACCACTCTAGAAATGAAAAGAACTTTTTTTCAGGTGGTTGATCACTATCTAGGTAGTCTGGATATTTTACCATCACCATCAAATTCTTGGACCAGAAAACGCCTATGCTTAGTAATCCCTAAATGTGCACATGACTGTGGTAGTTGCTTTCTGGACATTTTAATGCTCTGGGGTTGAGGTATGATCTCTTCTAGTGTCTCTTATTTTGGAATAAGTAGTTACCTGGGATGTATTATTTTTTTTCTCATGGTGGATGATAGAAGGACCAGAAAGCAAATCATTCCACAGAGTGACGTAAAAAATCTCGGTCATCACTCCCATTGCATTTGAATGGACAAAGCACAGCACAAGGCCATGACAATCAATGAAATAAACTGTTAACTCTAACAAGATCAACCATGGCAAAGATTGAGAGTAAAAAAGAAATGGTGGATACATAACAGCACCTACCACAGGTACTAGCCATGTCCAAGTGAATCAAATATAGCTATTTTGTGAGGGGACCTCCAGTCTATTAAGATTTTTATATTCTATAAAATTTCCTGATAGTGAAAGAGAGCCCTAACATAACCATATTTTTCTCCTTAAACTTTCAGGTACTAGGCATATATTTCACCTATTAAAGCTTGCAAGCATGCAAATTACTCCATATATGTTAATGGATTGCAAGTTCTTGCAAACTTTAGAAATACTGTGTTAATGAAATACACTTCAGTCCTACTTTATTTGCTGCATTTTCTTTTAGAATTTCCTTTCTATAATATAAATAAAACTGCTCTCATAATAAATGTACCATTTGATAGCATATACTTATTCTGTAATGATGTAATTTGTTTAGCAATTAGCCCTAATAAAGTCAATTAATAAGCAAGACTAATAATAAAAATTGAAGATATTAAATAAATCAATGTACTTATCAGGGACATAATTCTGCATTATTTTGATGATATGCATTTCTTATGAGCATAGTCATAGAAAATACTTATTTTGACTAGAGCCATAAGCCCCATTTTCCACATTGGAGAATTAGGAACAACAGAAATTTCAAATAGTAATTATATTAATAATTAAGCATAATTGCCAGGCTGCAAAATGAGCTCTATAAATCACATAGTGAAGTGTTCAGCAAGTATTTGCTGAATGAAGTTTATGAACACAAGTATATAAGTCTGAAGATATTTTGACCATTCTAATTTGTGGAAGAAAAGAGTGAAATGAACAGCTGAGTTTTAGATCATTCTTAGTTGAAAACAGGTTTGTAAAGTTGATACTTCCTAAAATCTTCGTGGTTTACATCTTGAAGTTAGTAAAAACTATTCAGAAATACAATAGCATATAAGTTTGAGAAAATATGATGAAAATTACAAATATATAAAATATGCTATAAGAACTATCTTAATACATATTAGAAGAATTTCTGGGCACTGTTTCATACCTATAATTTTAGCTACTCAGGAGGCTGAGATCTGAAGGTTGAGGTTCAAAGCTAACCCATGTAGGAATGACCATGAGATACTTATCTCCAAGTAAACACCAAAAAGCAGGAAAGTGAAGCTATGACTCAAGTGGTAGAACACCAGCCTTGAGCAAATTAACAAAAGGACAGTATCCATGCTCTGAGTTAAAACCCTAATACCAGCACACATACACACAAAAAGAGAAGACTGTCTAAATTTCCTAGACATACATAAAGTTTTACTCTCTAAGTCTATTGTCTTTTTCTTCTCCTTTAGTTTTTGTTTTTGTTGATGCTGCATTTTTCATGCTGTTGGCTCCAAATGAAATGTCCAGTATCTCAAAACAACTTTCTCATTCTCCTTTATGTTTGCCTCTCTCTCTCTCTCTCTCTCTCTCTCTCTCTCTCTCTCTCTCCCCCTCTCAGTTTCACTTCAATATTGAGCTTTTTTTAGGTTGTTTGACTATTTCATACATTAATATTCCATTTGAATATATTATTTCAAGCTTCTCTCCATATCTATCACAATGATTCTTAGCAAAATGCTAGGTAGTTCCCTAGTAAATATTAATGACTGGCTCCTCTACTTGGATTTTAACCCGGTGCTAAGGAATGCTATCGCTGCAAAGAGACACACACAGCTATCTTTGCAGTCTGTTTCCTTCAGGTAAACTTTTTTTCCAATAGGCCTAAAGCCAGTTGTTTTAAAGCTAGAAACTTGTGAGGAAGAATGTGAAAGAAAATCTATGACAAACAAGAGCATAAAATAGATTGAACAACTAGTAAAAAAGCACAAGTTACATGGATGTATAACTTTTCTTTTTGACCTGTTATTTTGTACTATTATCGATGAGTCAAGTCCAATTAGAGTACCAGCTTGTGGATAAATGTATCTAGCTCAGGACCTTATTCATGCTAGGCAAATGTCTTCTATTAATTGGTACTTCCCCTGCCTCGTCCTGTCTATCTTTTACTCCTAATATCAGATACCCAAACAACTAGACAGGAAAGGAGTCTTTCTGATACATTATAGTTTGCTGTGTCAGTCATCAAGGTCTACCTTACACTAAATGGAATGTTCCAAATGTTCATATATGTTGGTACTGCTTGGGGATGGGATAAGTCCCTTGAAAACTGAAGGCCCCCTGCACATTAAGAGGGCACTCTGACACTGAGTTACCTCCCCAACTCCTACCATCTCTGAGTCCATGAATCCAGATGGGGCCTGAGATCCAGCATGTCTCCCAAGCCTGCAGGTGCTGTTGCTGCTTTGGGACTAGAGACTACTTATTATATCAATGCCCAAAGATGCTTATTTCGTGGGTCTGGGGTGAATCTTGAACATCTGTTCTCTTCGGAATCTGCTGAGTAATCTAAGTAGTGTCTAATTTCAGACAAACTAGAATGGACCATCATCTTTCTGACAAAACTCCTTTTGATACAGCTGGTGTCTGAATAGTCTTTGGGTAGTAAGGAAGTGATGACTGCAGAGCCTCTGATCACTGGCCTATATGGAGTGGGTGCCTTCTTTCTACAACTTCAATCTTTTTGTATCATGTAAATATTTGACACTAATGTCTGGATGGTATATGCAAAAATAATCCATATTAATTCAAGACCAGGTCAAGGACAAGATGAAATATCCTAACACTACTTTATATAGTATGGTCCTAGGATTCACTGTATCCATTTCATCTAAGATATTGCAAGGAGTTACAAAATTTCAGTGCCTACTCCTAGACTTATTGAGTCAAAATTTATATTTTAATAATATTCTAAGGTGATTTGTAGGCTCATTGCATTTCAGAGGCCCTGTTCTAATGAAATAATTCTTTTGCATATTTTCAGAAGTTTCATATTCAAGTGTTTGAGAAAAATGATAGTGTTAACACAATGTCCAAAGCACTTAAGAAAATTAATGTTAGTTTCTAGCCAACATGAATAATGTAAGATGAATAAAAGAATGGATTCTTTCTTATCTTGTTTTAACAAGGTAAAACTGAGGTTAAACCAAGAGTAGCATACTCATTCTTCAAACTGCTTCACCGTTTTGGCACTGTAACGTTTCCAGTCACCAAATGCAAAGTAGGTCATAGAAACACAAAAGTAATTAATACTCAGCTAATTGATAAGAGATTCTATGATCTTTTCTTAAAGAATAAATCTTCACCTCACTCATGGCCCTTGTACTTACAACTTTCGATTACACACAGGGTATTGTTTCTGCATGCCTGTAAGGGAAAAATCCAACACAGAGCCACATAGCAATGCTTCTTGTCTTGTTGAAAGGTAGATTCTGATGGATGGGCCTGGAGTAGGAGCTGAGATTGTACATATGCTATAAGGTCCTGGGAGTTGTAGATACTGTACATATGTGGGCTGAACTTTTGAGTGTATAACTGTTAAAATGAACACTAGCACCTTTGCAGTTCCCTATACCTGTAATCATTTCTTCCTAATATCCATAGGATTTTTCTCCTTCTGTTCCTTCTGCTCAGCTATCATATTGTCATACAACTCCAATTTATGCCAATCTCTTAATGCCATATTGAACTTCATTTTTATGTATCTTTTTCGCCTCTGGTGCTTAGTTGGCATTGGGTTAGAGTTTCATTTGTTTATTATCCATAATAACAGTGGTTTGTCTGGACACCAGAGTCTCATACCAATAATCCCAGCTACTCAGGAGGTTTGACAATTGAGAATTGTGGTTCAAAGCCAATCCAAGCAGGAAAGTCCTTGAGATTCTTACATTCCATTAACCACACACACAAAAGCAGAATTGGAGCTGTAGCTCAAGTGGAAGAGCTCCAACCTTGAGGAACAAAGCTAAAGAACAGCACCTATGCCTTGAGTACAAAACCCAGTACTGGCAATGCACCCACACACATACATACCTAGCTCATAACAAGCACCTACCTGGTAGGATATTTCTTAAATTATTTCTAAGTTCTACTCTTCTCTTCTCACTGAGGGCTGGGAACTAATTTACAATACAAATTTATGCTAACTGAGAGACTGATGAGTTAAGACCAAAGGCAGACAAGCAATTAATTGTCTTAAATTCTCTTACAGGCATCAGCAGTATTCTGGAGCTTGTGAACATGTCTTGTTTCTAAAGATAGCCCTCCATGTTCCCAGTTTAGCACACAGTCCCCATATTGTTCAAATGAAAATAAAGTTTATCTGCAGGACTATGGACTGCTGTTGCTGGCTCCAAGAATTAGGCTGCCAGGTGGCCAGCCTATTCGAGAATCTGATTCAAGAAAAATGACATCATACCTTAACTCTTCTAAATCACATATTCACTCACTGAGTAGTTCAGACAAAACCAATTACATGATGTCATTTTCTATTTCAGCAAAGAGGCCAGGAGTTTGGATGAATATTTACTTCCCATTAGCATCCTTGAGCTAAGGCAGGCAGCTTGGTCTTCTTTATGCCAATGGTACCTTTTAAAATGAAAACTAACAAGGCTGAGCTGTCAAAGCCTATTTTTTAGCAATATGTGAGGCTTAGAGATTCAGTTTGACATCTAAAGATCTGAGAGATACAAATAGAAGGTAGTTATTTGTTTAATAAATTGAGAACAGATTCTTTGCTCAATAAACGTTGCCTTCCAGGAATAGCAAAACTCTCTCTCAACTAATTGGAAGAGAACAGATTAAGGAAATTGCTTAACATCAGATACATTAATTATTAGGCTGGGATTTTAATATATAATTAATATGTGCATGCGTGTATAATATTTCCCTCTGTAGATAATAATTTCATTATGCAGAGTAATTTCAAAATCACAAACATGAAATTTAATACCAAGGTGTTTGTGCAAGCATCCAAACCCATATCCTCTTCCTAAGCCAATGTCAACTACCTTTCTCAACGGACCTGTGGTAAGGTCCATTGGTGAGGGGCCATGTGGCAATGCGGCTCAAAGAGGCTGAGCTTCAAGCTCATCCTCATGGTCTTGCCCCTTCTGGCTTCTGGGTTATACTGTAAATCACTATTTATAGATGAAAGACCTAAAGAATGGAAGAATCCTAGAGTTGAAGGAGAAGAATCTCCTAAAGGAGCATCCTGTAAACACAAAATTGTGTAGTATTACACTATTAAGAGTTGCTTATCTTTATATAGTATCTAGTACCAGAAAAGACTGTGGTCCTTCTCCTAGGCACTTATAACTTGTCTTTATGCTGTAGTACTTATTTATGTGATTCCTAAAATCCATAAAATCCTTGAATAATCATTGTAAGATCTCAGAGGTGAAAATAACCTTCCTATTCCAGAGAGAGAAAGAGAGACAGAGAGAGAGAGAGAGAGAGAGAGAGAGAGAGAGAGAGAGAGAGAGAATAACTCTCTAAAATGGTAGAGTATCTGGAGTCAATTCAGCTTTATCACTTAGCTTTGGCTTCTTCAGGTGGCTTAGTTATTTTAATGGGGTTTAATTTGTCAACTTCTTGTTATTGTCATTGTTATTTTATCATCATATCATCATTATCAAGTGGTTATATGAAGAGGTTTTCAATTAAACTTTTTCAATCATGAGTAAAATGACTGTTGATCAATGGCACCCATTTCACCATTTTCTTCACCATGTATCCCAACATCACCCATCCTTTACTTTTTATGCATGTCCTGGGGCTTGAACTCATGGCCTGGGTGCTGCTCCTAAGTTTTTTGTTTTGCTAAAGATTATCTCTCTACAGCTTGAGCCACAGGTCTTCTTCCAGAGTTTTTGGGTGGTTAACTAGAGATGAATCCCATGGACTTTCCTGCCCATGCTGGCTTTGAACCATGATCCTCAGATCTCAGTCTCCAAAGTAGCTAGTATTATAGCCAGGATTATAAGCATAAATCACTGGAGGCCTAATCCCCTTCCCCCTCAGTTTTCTTTTTTAAACTGGATTTTAAACTCAGTGCCTTATAATTGCCAGCCTGGTGCTCTACCACTTACACTGTGCCTTTAGTCCTGTCTTTGTGGGTGACTTTGAGACTCTCATTTACTTTCCTGCCCATGCTGGCTTTTAACTGCAATCTTCCCCTGTTAGCCTCCGCAGTAGCTAGCTAGGATTACATCAATGAACAAGTAGCACCTAACCATTTGCCTTGTTCTTGACAGTGAGAATAAATGACCACCAGAATTCAATCTAACCTTTGAAATTATGGGCAAAATAAACAAGTAAAAGAATGAATAAATAAAATGAATGATGAAATATATAAGATAAAATGAGTAAAACAACTACGATAGAATACCACCATTTTTTGAGTTAGTAAATTAAGACAGATTCCACAAACTTTTGTGGACTATAGTATCTGTAAAATCAAGTTATCCATGCCTACATTTTCTTGTAACAAAAGTCTTGCTACTTCACCAAAAATACAGAGGAGGTGCTAAATTTCCTAATGGGCACATTACTAGCACCCTTAGAGAGACATTTTAAATAATCATAATCATGGAATGTTTAAGAATCTTTTATGTTTTCATCCAAAGCAATGAGAAATGAAACAGGTCATTTTCTTTTTGTGATTCTGGAGAGAGAAGTAAAACAGTTAGTGTCTAAATTTTTAACTCTACTTTCCAGAAAATAGCACTTGCCCAGAAACTTATGAGCACATAGCCAACTCACCAAATTACTCTATAAATGAAAAGATGTCCAGAATTAAATTGGCTGAGCCCAAGTTACTAATCTTGAGTAGGAATTGAGGAAAGCTGCCCAATTAAAATATAACTCTCTAAAGGTGGTGTATTCAAAGCTTGAACCTTGAGACGGGGTGTGTGTTAAATTTAGAGCACTTTGAAATGCACAACAAAGCAAGCCTACAAAATCCAATTCAACTAGCGGGGGTCAATTATGAGCTCTAATGAAAAATAAACATGCCAGCTACCTAAGAAGAATCACAAACAAACTGCCTCCAATCTTCCTAGCGTTTTTTCTTTTCCTTCTCTTTAATTAATATTAATTTTCAGTTGGAAAAAAGTCAGGTCCTTTCCATATTAGATATAATAATTCTGACTTTGTAGCAGGAAGTTTATCAATTGCTGCTTCCTCCTCCAGCCACAGCTAGTTTTCTAGAAAAACATAGTTTCTTTTAGACAAATTGACAGCCTCAAAACAATTTTTGAGTGTTTATTTATTTATTCATTTATTTTATATTCTATTTTTTTTTATGGAGCACACATTCCAACAGCTCTAGGCACGGATAAAGGACTTTGTATTCACTCATGGCCTTCCTGAGGAATTTCGATATGCGTTTTCCCTATTAAAATCCTGAAGAAACCCTTTTCTTAAGGCACTGTATTATAGTTAATAGACATAAGGTTCCCCGGATTTTTAAGCTACATGTCCTAGTAAACCTATCATTATTCCATGCACCAACTTGGGAAAGAATGATATTGAATAAAATAGAGAAGGGGGGAATTAAATATTCCACAAGAACCAATAGGTTGAGCATAACAAATATGAAAATTGAAAACCAAACTTCAACCTGTTATTAACTGGAGAGTTTTAGATATCATGTTTGAAAATGATCTACATATAGAATATTCCCTTTCTTTCTTTTTCCCTTGCCCCACCTTTTTCATTGACACTTCAGTAATTACCCATTTTTAACTAATATTCATCCACTATTATCTAACATTAATGAAACAAAAGAAATCAGCCATACAAGGGGTCATGTCTCTAACCCTGACTACTCAGGAGACTTTGATCTGGAGCACCGAGTCTCAATCACTAGGAATCACAAATTGCAAATCAAAATCAGATCAAGAATAAGTATAGATAAAATGATAGATAATAAGTGTTGGTAACTATGTGGGATGTTGGTCTTTTTTGCACTCTGCTAGTGTGGTGAAAAATGATGTAATTCTTTTAGAAAGCAGTCTATTGATGCTTTAAGGTTTAAATATAAGGGACTATAAACATACCCTAAGAATTTCACTTTTAGGAATATTATGAAGCTAAATGTAATTGTCCACATCAAAATTTGTGGCAGTCATGGTAGCTCATACCTGTAACCCTAACTACATGGGAGGTGGAGACTCGGAGGACCATCATTAGAGGTCAGCCTGGGCAAAAACTTTGACAAGATCCTTCTACAAAAATGTGATACTACAGCACCAGAGAGATGGGAGCAAGCTGAATGCCAGTGTAAGGCCCTGAGTTGAAGGCATATACTAACACACACACACACACACACACACACACACACACACACACACACACACACAGCGCAACTGACATGAAAAGGCAAAATCAATTTGGAAATAAATTACACAAGACATTTAGGAATTTGAACTATATTAAAATAAAATAATTAGACTGGGTGTGTAACTTAATAGCATAATACTTTTCTAGCATGCATGAGGCCCTGGGTTCAATCCCTAGTGTAAAAAAAGTACATAACTATGAAAATAAAATTCAATGGATGTTTTTATCAGCAGATAAGAAGCAGCTGAAGGGAAATTTATTGAACTGAAAGATTTTTCTGAAGACATGATCAAGGAGGCGACACAGTGAAAGAAATGGATGGGAATCATGAAAGTTATGGTAGTAATGAGCCAAAGTTTGGAAAGACAAATCGAAAACTAGAAAAAGAATTAATGAAACTGAAGCAAAAAAGAAAAGAGTTGTAAATGCATGGTAATTGATTAGCTCCGTCTTCAGTTGAAAGAAGCCAAGCAAATACTGAGGGGGATATTAAAATAAAATCCATATCTGAAGATATTATTTATGGTGAAATTTTCAGGATACCAACAAAAACCCTTCAGTGTTAAGAAAAACTAGAGGAAAAATAACTTCAAAGGAATACAAAAGTAGATACCAATCTATCAGACATATGGAAAGGAAAAGTAAATCAAACAAAACTTCTAGTACTGAATGACTAGGTATGTATGACTGACTTTAAATTATCATTGGTATATTAAAAATATTCAAAACTTTAAAATTAAAAATATTTAAATTTAAAATAAAAAATACTGAAACTTTCTACGCAAGCACTAGGAGCTCATGCCTATAATCCCAGCCACCCGGAAGACTGAGATCTGAGGATCATAATTAAAAGCCAGTGCTCAGAGGAATGACTAAGAAACTCTGATCTCCAGTTAACCTCCAAAAAGCCAGAAGTGGTGCTGTAGCTCAAATGGTACAGTACTATCCTTGAGCAAAAACCTCAGGAACAGTGTGCCCAGGCCTTGAGTTCAATTCCCAGGATTAGAGTACACAAGTACAAAGAATGTAATTTACGTGGTTTAGGAGGATAAAATTAAATTACAGGTAAGAATTGCTAAAGATAAAATGATTAACATTTATCATTAATGAGAAACAAGATATTAACTATACATGTTTTTAAAAAATCCTTTCTTCCCTTCCTTTCTTTCCTGCCTGCCTTCCTTTCTTCTTCCTTATCTTCCTCCCCTCCCTCCCTGCCTCCCTCTCTTCCTCTCTCCCTTCCTTCTTCCCTTTCTCTCTTTTTCTTTCTTTCTTCTTATTTGTATGGGCTTATTTTGACTCCCAAAAGTTCCTGATTTGTTGTTGTTGTTGTTGTTGCTGCTGCTGCTGTTTTGATACTGTAGCATAAACTCAAGGCCTCAAGATTGCTAGACAGGCATTGTATTACTTGAGTGATCCTCTTATACAAAAATTTCTGAGGCACCTAAGACATTAGAAAAGTGGGAACAGTCTATAGTTTAAAAGTAATTTAAAGGGCAAAAGCAAAAATTAATTCTCACAAACTTGAAACATATAAAGCAATGAAAAGTAAGTGGCAAGCTGAATGCCTCAGTGTAAACAAATTTCCAATAACATTACTGAAAAAAATCATTTCATAAGAATGCATATAATCTCATTGCATTTGTATTCAGTATAATCCTTTTACCAAAATGTCCCCAAACTGATTCATCTATTTTTAGAACCATTTTGTATGTGATATGACTATAGAGAGAAGGATACAAAAAATAAACAGAATTCAGAACATTAGTTACTTGAAAAGAAAATGAAGTAATAGTAATTATACAGTGTTTTTCTAAGGTGGGGTATAGCAATAGATGTATGCACTCTTTATTATTATTTGCATCTTTGACATGTGTTACAAATATTTTTGCATGTTTTCAATTCCTTTTTGTTTCATTCTGTTTATATTTTTATTGTTATTATAAAGGTGATGTACAGAGAAGTTCCAGTTGCACTAGTCAAGTAAAGAGTACATTTCTTTTTGGACAATACTGTTTTCAATTTCTAAGTCAAAGGATGGATATACACACACTACAAACCTTGACACTGCCACCCCTATACCTACTAATATGCTGCTCTGTGCTAGCTTAAAAAAAGGAAACAAATAAGCATATTCTGAAAGAGGAGCATAGTTTGCATTTCCTATAGGTAGAATAAGAAAGAATTGAACAAACTGAACTTAAAATGTTTTCATCTATTCAACTTTGAAGTAATATGGAGTACATTTTCGTTTCATAGTTCTTTGCCTTTATTTTATCATGGGATGTGGTTCTCCCTTCTTAAATTGGTCAGCAACAAGCACCTGGCATCTAATGTCTGGGAGGTGATTGAAGGGATGGTGTTTTTGACGTGCAAATCTTTGTAGACCATGGAGCTCAGGCCAGAAGAGAATCAATACGAATCTTGAACTGCTATTCTGGATGCCATAGGTACTTAGAACTAACACAAATGCAGTTTCAGGGAATTGTTAACATATCATGCTTTTTATATTTCTCTAGATTGGCTGATTAATTTAAAAAATAATTTGGAACAAAAGTGAAAAGCTATATGGAAAATACTGATGAATACAAGTAGAATTTGGGTTAACTGCAACAAGTTTTAAACAAAGCCTTTAGATTACTTAAAAAGACAGATATTGACATATAAAAGCACATAATTGCATTATAAGCTGTAAACAGTTTGGGAAACTTCTCTTTCAGAAATGCCTTCATTGTCTTCATCAATGATTCTTAAATGGGGAGTCTTGGAATTCAATCTATACATAAATCAAGACTGTACAAAGAATATTAAATGTCTACCTCAGGCCATTAGAAGAAATTCAAGGACTGCCAATATTTTTAGAATTCAATATAATAGCAGACAGTAAAAATCTTTAAAGGTTTATTCAGCCTTTGTAACAACGCAATCAGTTTATATATGTAAAATTTTTACAATAATTCTTGGCTACTTTCAAAGTGTCAGATATAATTCTTTTTCTTATTTACTTGAAAAGCAATGCTTTGGTTAATTCCCCCCTCCTCTCTCTCTCTCTCCCTCTCTCTGTCTGTCTGTCTGTCTGTCTATATAAAGGCTATGGGAAATAAAACATGATATCTCCAAGTAAATCTGTTGAAGATAAACAAAAATATATTTTATTACTAAAAACAGAAAATATTACAGATTTAATTAGAATGAGGTATTTTCCAGATGAGATAAAATTAGAAAACCTCAATCACAATTAGCACAGCATCTATAACAAATTTTTATGACAGTATTAAACCAAAATAGCACAAAACAAAATCTTAAGCAAAAATATTGTCTTTATTTTCATGTAAAATAAACTGAAATTTAAAAACTTTGCTAAAGCCCTCTCCCTGAGCACTCAGAACTGTTTCTCTTCATGAGAGAAGGCAGGCAACTTCATGTGGTTTGTATTAATATTTTCCTGTCACAATTATATTGCGGGCAGCTGTGTCCATGCAAGCCATTTTTATATTGTTTCATCAAATATATAACTAATGAGGGGGATGGAAAGAGAACATCCTACTGGAAAGAAGGATCTACTAAAAACTTCATGGGAACAACCCAAGTAGCACTGGGGTGTAAGCATTGCATAACCATAATTACAACTGCTATTCAGAGATGAGGAAATTGATGCTTATGGGGATTAACTGACTTATTGGAATTTATCCTGAAATTGATGAAGTCAGAACCACCCACCTCCTATATGTCTTATAGCTTCAAAGTCAAACCTTTTTTAAAAAGATCATTTGATAGTTGTATGAAGCCACCCCCACAACAGTAATTTAGATCTCCTTGAGAGGAATGCCATTTATTCTGAGTATATGTTGTTCTTGGCCCTATGCAAAATTCTGGAAATGCACTGAAAAGTAGGTCCTGTAGAAGAAGAGAGAAGAGTAGGAACTAAACACTGGAGAGAGTAGAGGAGAGGGAGGGAAGGATAAGAAAAGTTGGTCAATGAAAACTACCTTACAGTTAGGAAAATTTTGGTGTTCTATTGAATAGTGGGATGGTAATATCTAAAAGTAAAGACGTTCATAAAATATTTAAAATTATTTTTCAAAAAAAGATAAATATTTAAGAAGTATATATTGTTCTTACAGTTTTACAGTTATATCATGTCTGTCTGTATATGTGGTAAAAAGCACATGGCATTCCATAAATATGCACAAATTTTATGTGTCTGTTATAAAAAAAATTCCAAAAATTAAAAAATAATTAAAAAGAATTCCAGGACCTATGGGCTCCACTTCTGAAGACTAGGGGAAAACCAAGGAAATATAAAGACTTTCATTATGTCTTCCTTAAAGAAATATGGTAGGTAGGTGTTTAAATTTAGTGAGACTAAATAAAATTAAATTCCAGTTCCCCAGTTTTACTGGCCACATTCAATCCACAGGTGGCAAACAGCCGCTGGCATAGATAGTACAGATATAAACCATGACCATTGTTACAAGCCTGCCATCAGAAAGTCTTCTTGAGCTGTGGTACTACGCAAAGTAGACTCTCAACATCAGCCTCATCAACCAGTGGCAAGTTAGAATTACAAGTCTAGAGTTACTGCAGCTTTAAGTGGAGTTGTTTAGAGAGTTGTTTAGAGAAAAGTTTCAAGGACTTTCTCAAGACTTTCACAACCAAGTAAGTGTGTGGGCAGGGTGAAAATTATGAGGAATATTTCAAATAATGTAGAAAACTTTGCATCCAAAATAAACAGTAAAAAAAATCAATAATAAAAATTATGGTCATCACATATGGCTGGCCATATGCTAGACATCACAAAGAAACTTGGGATACATTAAAAGTTTGAGGAGCAGAGACATTCTTTTATTATCGGTGTATATTAATTATATGTCATAATGTTTTTCATTCTGACATTTTCATGCATGTCTCTAAGATTTTTTGATCATATCTATCCTCTACTCTCTTCCTGCATTTTTCCATTCCTCTCTCTACCCACTTGTAGTTCTCTAAGAGTTCTTTTTCTACTGTCTGGTCATTTCCTTATTTTTCTGTATTCCACATACAAAACTTGCGCATTTGCCTATCTGAAAATGACCCTAACTTATTTTGCTTAAAATGATGTTCTCCAATTCCGTCTTTTTTCATGTAATTGACATGATTTCATTCTTCTTTGTGACTGAGTAATATTTCAATGATTTGTCACTGGCTCCATAACTTGGCTCTCTATTTTGAATAGTGCCACAGTAATGAAAGGTGTTCAGTAATTTTGATCTTTTTAGATATATAACCAGGAGTGGCAGCTCAGAATTCTATGATCATTCTGTTTTAGTTTTTGGAGAAACCATCCTGATTTCCATAGTGCCTAGACTTACTTCCATTCCCACTATCAGAGTATAAAGGTTCCTTTTTCTCCATAACATTACCAGCATTTCTTTTGTTATTTTTGGTGATATTCTGCAGAGAGATGGTTGAACAGTGACTCATATTAAAAACGCATCAATGCTATGATAGATGTTTCGGAAAAGAGAGTATTTTATGAGGCTTCAACAGACAGAAAAATCTACTAGAAGTGTTTACAAAACTCTGAGAAAGAAGTACATACTTGAGGCCGTGCTCTTGAATGTCAATAGACCTAGGGTCACAATTCTAAAAATGATCTTCTAAGTTACATATAAAAGGAAGGTTTCCCAGCACTTCTGTGAATGTCAGGAAAAAGAGTCCTGGATTCCGGTTAGAAAGCAACTGGATGATGTCAGCATGTAACTATAGCCAAGAAGTCTAGAAAAATGAAAGTAATTGCTGAGAGTGATTCAAGAAAACAGATCTTGCCCTGCTAATATCTCTATTGACACCTCATTCCACTATTCTGGGAAATCCTATGGATCAAAATACTCACATTCATCAATCCAAGGCAATGAATTAGTAGAATTTGTTTTTGCATGCAATATGGTGATTTGTGAAATGACCTTGGTTTCTTTAGGCTGGTGAAGAATATAGTGGCCTCCAACGCTGATCTTCACAAGCAATAGTTTCCATCATCGGACACAAGGTGTCTTGGAACAATTCCATTCGATAATTTATAGGATCATATTTCTACTGAGCCTCATAGTACTCACAGTAAAATGTAGCTTAAACATCATGTCTACTTTATATATTGAGTATATTTAGTTACATTTATGTCAAATATAATTGAGTATAAATATTTCTTATTCTACTCTCTAATATTTGAAACATTACATGTTATATGAGAGAATTCTTTTGTGCACTAAACCAAGCACATTCATAAAATTATGTCACCAGGGAAATATAATAGTGTAGAGAGCCGCAATCTACTTCAGTTTAGCTCAGCATTTAAGCTGGAAGAGACCCCCAAATACACAAATAATTAAGCATTCAATATCAATGATTCATTCTTTGGTAACTTTATGAAGAACCATATTAATCCCTGTCCTAAGGCAACAACAGAAAGAAAAATGATTGATTTTCATGAGATGCATATTCAGACCCTCCCTATGTGAACTATGATGCAAATGTATAAAGTGAAAGTTAACTTGCTCAGCCAAAACTTTCTCTTGGAGATGAGCAGATAGGTTTTAGAGAGAACTTACTTGCATAAGTGTGTTGTTTTTTTTCTGGCTCACCCAATGTTTTTTCTACAAAGATGTGTATGAATAAATACCACCGTCACTTCCTTCCTTCCAAACCAATCCTACTCATCAGAAACTATGAGAACCTAGCTTTTAAATTGTCTAACGACATCATTATACCCTCTGCCTCTCTGTGAAACTGTGACAAGCAATTCACATTTTATTCTGCATTACTTTTTAATTCTATTGAAGTAGAATCTGAACATTTCAAATAGCAGGCACCATGTTATTAGAATATTTTGTGAAGTGTCAAACTCTGTACAAACACTTTCATTCATCTGCACAATTTTTTTTTTCTGGAGTGGGTGGCATGTTATTATTACTGTGAAGAGGGAAAGTTGGATGGCAAGGTCAACTTCTGTACCTCCAAAAGAAGAAAGAAGGCCAAAATTCCAACCTCAAATAACTTCTATTCCAGGAAGGCACTGTAAACAGGACTGTGCAATATGAATAAACCAAGAATGCAAGAGAATATATACCCCAAATGTTTCATTTAAGGATGATGATATAGCAAAGTGGTTATGGTTGAATGCTTAGGGAATTTCTCAGATAAGAAAGGCTGCTTTCTCTTGAAATGACACAGACCTATGTGGAAGCTGCCTTTTCTATGCACTAAGAAAGAGAAATCCAATTTTTGAAAGACAAATATGCTGGAATGCTAGAGCTTTGTCATCTAGATAGCAGAGGAAGGAATCAACACTCATTTACTCACTGAAAAATATTTATTGGGCATGACAGATTAAATATGCAAATGTAAACAGTGTCCAGGCAATATGTGACAACAGAGCTGAGATGGAAATCTCTGCGGGATCTCTACATAAGCAATCGAGAACAGGACAACTGGTCAATGGTTTCTGCTTTTTCTGTCTTTCCCTCATCTGTTCAACTAAGGACATACTAGAGAAACCCAAGTATCTCTTCCAAGCCAACCATATCAGATAACTCATCTTTAGTTTGGATCCTAAATGTCCACTGAAAGCTCATGTGAAGCTTTGGTCCCCAAGGCAGCATTGCTCAGAAGTGAGATCTTTGGGAAGTAATTGTATCATTAGTGCACTGGCCTCTTGAATAGATTAATTCATAATTTAATGGGCTACCCAGAAGTGGTGGAAACCTTAGGAGATAGGCCTAGTTGGAAGAAATAAGTCACCTGGCCTCTTTTACCTTCTTCTCTATTCCTCTCCCCCTCCCTTCCCTTCCCTTCCCTTATATTCTCTTTTCTATTTTCTTATATCCCCTTCTGTTTCCTCTTCTCTCTCTCTCTCTCTCTCTCTCTCTCTCTCTCTCTCTTTCATTCCTAACTACCATAAGAGAAGCAGCTATACTCTCTTGCTCATGATTCTCTGAGGCTTTTCTTTGTGGCTACTTCTGCATGAGACACCCCCACCACCACTTCCCTTTCCTTCCCTTCTCCTCTCTCTCTCTCTCCCCTTCCTCCCCCCCACTCTCCCTGCTACCTCTCACTTTCTCTCTGTTTATGTCTCTGTCTTCCATCCTAATTCTTCCATATCCTGAGCCATTACCATTTTAGGTACAGAGATCATATTAGTTGGTTAGTACTGCCACTGATAAACTGCTACCGTCTAGATGACTCAAACAACAGAATATTTTTCTCACAGATCTGTAGGCTAGAAAATACCTTAAGAGATGATTTCCATCTCTCTTCTGACTCATAGATGGCTACCTTCTCCCTACATCCTAACACAATCCTTCCTCATATATATATATATATATATATATATATATATATATATATATATATATATATATATTAAACTGAATTACAGAGAGGTTACAGTTTCATACATTAGGCATTGGATACATTTCTTGTACTGTTACTTTGTCCCTCATTCCCCCCTCTCCCTCCCCCTTTCCCTTCCCCCTCCCCCCATGAGTTGTTCAGTTGTTCAGTTCATTTTCACCAAACAGTTTGTAAGTATTGCTTTTGTAGTTGTTTGTCTTTTTTTACCCTGTGTCTCTCGATTTTTGTATTCCCTTCCAATTTCCTGGTTCAAATACCAGTATACCCGGTTTCCAATATACTCAGATAAGATACAGAGATAGTGTAGTTACAACCACAGGAAGGTGATACAGGCCTTCCTCTCTATGCAGTGAGCCTGGGAGTCTCTTCCTTTCTTAAAAGGACTTCAATGCTATGACCCAAATTAACCTTAATTACTTGCTTAAAGGCCTCATTTCCAAACAAGACCTTTCATGGCTTCTGCATGATCTGTTCTTTCATTTTATGGGGAAGTGATTTCTTCCTTGGCCACTTCCAGTAATATTGTAATTCTCTCTTCCTTTCTCACTTCCAAGCCCAAACCTTATCTGCCTGTAAGAGTTAATTGCTTTCTTTCTGTCTGTATTTAAGGATATGGGCAGTCCCCAGGCTTTAGCATAGCATCCTGCATGCAAGAAGTGTTCAGTTCATGTTACTGAATAAAATTATAATACCTATTAGCCTCATCAGTCGGGAAAATAACACTTAATGACTACGAATAACTTGCTATGGCTCATTCAAAATCATGATTTAAATCCAAGTGAATCCATGTTCTATCTTTTATCTCTATTATTCAAGGCAATCCTGTGAGGTGGCTATGTGTCACACTCTACTGGAAGGTTTAAGGCACTGTGGCATGGTTGTGATCTAGCAAAGGCAATCTTAGGATGTAGAGCCAGGACCATCCCTCATAAGGACTGAAGCTAAGCTAGCTTTGGAAAGGACAACTAAGGAAGGATGCTAATGTAGAAACAGGCATAGATGCCATCTTAAAGCTGAGCCATCTCACTTTCAAAGGTAACAGATGAGGAGAATAAATTACAATGCAAGACTCTTAAGGTTAGAGAAGGGATTTGTACCTGGTTTTGAAATGAATAGAAGAGAAATTCTTGTACCTGGAATTCTGGTGTCCAAGATAGTTGGTATATAGTCAGGGACCATTAGCCAGGCATGCAAATAAGGAATAGTACTCACAGATACATCATGCCAACACATGTTTCATCTTTAAGACTAGTTAATGCCCTCCCTATGACCTATATTATTTGATTCATGATGTTCCTACCAGGATGTTCCTCCCATGTATTCACCTGGTAAAATCCTATTTACACTTCAGAATCTAAACCAAATATCGTTTCTTCTTTCTGGCACTTTTTGCAACTGTTTCTTGAACAAAAGCAAATGTTTCTTTTCCAGGGTTCACTAAGCTTTATGAACAGAACTGCCTACAGTAGAACCCCAGCTCTATTCTAGCACACATCCCATTTGTTTTAACTCATGTTTTCAAAACATTATGAAGATGTTACTTATCTTTTATCTCCATTAAATCAGCACACATCTAGCATGTTGGACAATCACAAATGGAACTTCAGTGTTCAACAGAAGCCTTTTTGTGAGTGCCTACGATAATAAAAATCTTCAGAGCTGAGGAATGAATCTGTCTTATCTCCCAATTCTTAGTGATATATATATATATACATATATTCATGCTATATCTATTTAAAATCACTTTATCATACTTTTCACATAGAAAAAAACTCCAAGATATGGCACCCAGGAGGGTTGCCTTTCTCTTGATATTTTGGCTTTATGAAAATGTTAAAAGAAGAAAACAATATTAAAGTAGAAAACAAATGGAAGTCAATACTATCAGAAAAATGTGCATTTACTAATAGAACCATTAGAACAGAGAGATGAAAAAGAAAACTGAAAAATGTTTTGCAAATTGAGAATTGCTACCTGAAAATGACCAATCTGCCATAATATTCATAACTAAATTGGATGAAAATTTCTTATTAAATCTCTACTTTTAGTTGATTTTCATTTTAAATATAAGGCAGAATTCTAGGTCTGGGTATCGGGGAACATTCCAATAAATACCAAAATAGTATTTTTAGATGAATGAGTGAAAAAAGAAGCAAACAAGAAAAGTAGTAAGAGACAAAAGAGGAAAAGAAGAAAATAAAGGAAAGAATAGATAAAATTATGAAGGAAGGAAAGAAATGTTTCATGAGGTGCAACTTTAAATTCTTATTTAAAGCAAGATAAAAGGAGTCCATGGAAAGAGCCAAAAAATAAAGAGAATCTACCATAGTCAGTTCTTTTTCTTTGAGCCAAATCTTTTTGGTTCTTATCAAAAAAATGAGTAAATATTGAACAGGTGAATTTTAACGTAGAGATATATCTATATATCTATATCTATATATCTGTATGTATATTTATCTATCTATCTACCTATCTATATCTCCATGGCTAAAGGTCACATTGATGAGCAAATGCCATGTTCAAAATAAAAAATGTGGGGGCTGGGGATATGGCCTAGTGGCAAGAGAGCTTGCCTCGTATACATGAGGCCCTGGGTTCGATTCCCCAGCACCACATATACAGAAAACGGCCAGAAGTGGCGCTGTGGCTCAAGTGGCAGAGTGCTAGCCTTGAGGAAAAGGAAGCCAGGGTCAGTGCTCAGGCCCTGAGTCCAAGGCCCAGGACTGGCAAAACAAAACAAAACAAAACAAAACAAAACAAAACAAAACAAAATAAAAAATGTGTTATCACTGATGGAAAGCAAGCCAAAACTATCAATGTCATTGCAAAGGTTTAGCATTCGTTCTGTTGTTATAATAGTTAAACAAATAGTAATAGATGGATTCTTATCATCTTGTGCCCTCTGGGTACTTAACTGTATATAATTTACCAAATGTTTTCAACAGGTCCAAGCCCATTGTTTACCAGTTAGCAATGGAATGAGGAGGGCTAGTGTGGAAAACTGAACTAGTGGAATCCAGGTGGTATGAATATCTAAAAGACAATTTTTAATTTTAGCCTGAGTTTATTTAATTGATTATATGTCATAAACAGAATATATTAGAATCCTTCAAATAAAATATACAATATATGAGATTTGTGGTCCATGCTACATGAAATACTAAATTCTTAAGAAAGAATCATCTTTTTACTTGAAGGCAAAGGGAAAGGAGGTAGATAAACACTCTGGTCTTCTGCTCCGTGAATTGAGCAAAGCTTCTCAATGATTGAGGAGCAAAGATAAAAGAAACAGGAGACGATAAGGAAATAATGGTACACTGATGAATTTCCATGTGAAGATGGTGGATAATTCTATACATCAGTACGTCATAGTATTTAGATGGAAAATATGCCCAACTATGGTCTCAACTTAAAGATAGTTCTACATATCTCTACATATCCACTTTAGAGATTAATAAGAAAAAGCAAATATATTATATATGCACTACACACACACACACACACACACACACACACACACACACTTTGTTATACCATTCCATCGGACTTTTCGTTAAATCAATAAGATGTTTAAAGGGCTGGGGATATGGCCTAGTGGCAAGAGTGCTTGCCTCGTATACATGAGGCCCTGGGTTCAATTCCCCAGCACCATATATACAGAAAATGGCCAGAAGTGGCGCTGTGGCTCAAGTGGCAGAGTGCTAGCCTTGAGCAAAAGAAGCCAGGGACAGTGCTCAGGCCCTGAGTCCAAGCCCCATGACTGGCCAAAAAAACAAAACAAAACAAAAAAAAGATGTTTAAATACATTTGAGTCAAATACAAGGAAAAAGGATTTTGTTTGAAATTTTGAAACGAATGAGTTACCATTTAATATACAATCTCTGAACCATTTAAGCCCACAAAGGAAATTAATAGCAGATTACTTCCGGGAGTGGGTTGAGGAGGAAGCCATGGAAAATATTCCTGAAATATTTATGCTAAACCATGTGCTTTTTGAAAATTTCAGAGAGGTCATGCTAATGTGTGGTTGCAGTCTTTTTATTTTATTGAGTAATTGAATTCTAAGAAGCAAACTTCAATCTATTACCATTAATTTCCAGCATGTAGTGCCACAGACATACTCTCAAACAAACTTAGATTTCCTGTTAGTCCATCTCATGGAAGGTAGATGTTGTACTTCCATTAGATGGGTTATGCCTATAGCAAATATAGTCATGGTGTATTCTTAGGGACCATCTTATTTTTGTTTCTCCCCATAGTAGTACCATAGACAAGGACTTGGGTCCAGAAAATTTGTGTGGAGGAGAGCCTAGGATGCAGAGGTGAAGATTGGTGATGATAAGATGAGGAAGGAAGCCATATTAATAAAATATAAAATAAGGAATTTCTTATTGAGGAGATTAAGTTCCCTTTAAGGACTCTCTGAGGAACTTTGTATTCTGTGGTTTGGACTGTTCTTGAGGGCTGAGAGATTGAAAGTTTACCAGAAAGGACCCCTTATCATGCCAAAGTGACTTCATTCTAAGTTGCTCTTACATATTGGGGCCCTTTCAACTTTTCCTCCCATATAAACTTGAAGGACATGGAAAGCTAGCAGTGTGTGATGGGATGTCAGCCACAGCTGAAGTGAAACCTGGGATCTGAAGGGACTGGTTCCACTGTATAATGGAAGTAAGATGCTAGTTAAGTTAGCCAGAATTCTCTGCTTTAGTGTCAGCAACATCATTCTCTTCTAAACACTACAGTGCCCCAAGGACATCCATAAAAGTGACACCGTTATAGGCTTTGTTATAATCATATTGAACTCACCATGTAGCAGGCACTCTGTAAGCACACACTTTAAACTTTTCTATTTCTATGCACCTCTTTTTGCCTCCAGAAATGACCATTCAACCAAACAAAAGCACATCGAATGACTCTTACTTTAAATTTGCTTGGAAGAACATTTTCTTGTTTTCTTATGGTAGCTGGCACATGAAACAGTCAATGGGTGAGTTCTGAGGTGCTATACTCATCAGTAATTTCTGTGGTCATGAGACAAGAGAAACTCATGAAAGGGACCTCCAAGGTCATCCTATTGGGCAGTGTGAACCAGGCCTGTCAGCATAAAACAACTTCTTTCCTTAACTAGAAGCTATACATGTGGTCTTAAAAAAAAAGAGGGAGACTGATTTCCTTGGGATTCATATCCTTGCTTTTTGTCATCACTGTTCCTATAAACAGCTAAAATCCAGAATGAAGAGGAATGAAAAACACATTATGAAAAGCTAAAATTCCCCTTCAAAGTGAGACATGCGGTAAGAAAGGAACCTCATTTTTCAAAATGAAATATTCCTAAGATAGTACAATGACCTTCTCTCAAAATGTGCTGAGAAATGGTAGACATTGTTATTTCTGTCCCAGTAGTAGTCCTATGTTGAAATAAGGGTTACTTTTTAATTTTTATTTTTGAGAAGTTTTTTTCTCACAATCTTGGGCACACAATTCATCTTCAGTGGCACCCTAACATAGCAATTATTCTGCCAGCTCAGGCTTCTTCTGCTGTTTCCTAAGCATAACACATCTACAGACTTAGTTAGAAGTGTATCAGCCACTTTGCCATACAAAGGCTGTGCTCCCACTGAAAACATGGCATATGTTGGATATCTTTTTAAGGCTGTAATTATCAACTACTGGTGGTAGAAACAGTAAAGGGCACAAGACTGGCATGCATTTAAAAATTTCAGAACCTGTTTACTATGGCTAAAAGTACACAACAGAGTACATTAAAAAAGCATAGACACTGTAAGACTGCTTCCTCTATGCATCATGTTTTGCATCCTGGTTAAATAAAAAGGGGAAGTATGCATTGTTTTATAATTTTTCTTGCCAGTCCTGGGCCTTGAACTCAGAGCCTGAGCCTTGTCCCTAGCTTCTTTTTGCTCAATGCTAGCACTCTACCACTTGAGCCACAGCGCCACTTCTGGTTTTTTCTATATATGTGGTACTGAGGAATCAAACCCAGGGCTTCATGTATACAAGGCAAATACTTTACCACTAGGCCATATTCTGTGCCCCTCATGCATCCTTATAAAGGCGTTTATTTCAGAATGGTCCCCAAAGAAGTCTATAAGACTGGCAACATAGAAGCCATTGTGTAACACCCAGCAAGTCTCTGGCAGACAAAGCCAGAGTAACAGGAAAATATATGTGGGATTATCTATACCAAGTTAGAACAACATGTCTTTGGACCTCTGCCAACATGAATACAAAGCAAAGACTGTGGACATTTTCCTGATGTCCTGTCCAATTTATATATGACTTCCAAACTGCAGAACCCAAGAGGACATTAAAGGTCATTTTGTCACCTCTTCTTCCCCTCCCTCTTGACCCTTTATTGAAAATATTCCTGCTAAACTAATATTTCACACAGTGACTATCTGGCTTTTGCTGATGAACATCTCTAAAGGACATTCTACACTACCCTGTTTCCTGATTTCATGGTTGGATAGCTTTAGAAATTAACAAGGTATTTCTGATACTCAGCCAAATTATATTTCCTCTAATTTTACTGAATGTTTCTATTTTTTTAATTCCTAGGGAAATTCTCTCTTATAAGTAGGGCATGCAGAGTTCTAATGAAACCAGCCCTACCCCTTCAGGGCTAAATTGTCCGCAGGCCCCTTGACTATTACCTAATGTGTTTTCTAGACTCATCTATCCCCCAAATAATAAATAGTTATTCTAGCTTCTGTTATAGAAGATGTGGCATGTACCAGATATCACTTTAGGAAGTCTCTCAATAAATAATCCCCGAGTCTTAGAATCACAGTTTCAGGTAAGATGCATAGAGATCTGCTGTTTGCCCAAATTTCACAGTTAGTAAGGAAAAGAGGTTAGAGTATAATCCAGGCCTCTAAGATCCAGCAATGAGAATCTTGAGATGAAAACCATTTACAATATTGCTTTCCTGACTGCGTGCCAGTTCAAAATTCTCTCCCAAATGGAAGCAGTTTTCCATATACTGTCTGAAGAATACAGGATAGCTTTAGACTTTGATTTTTTTTTTTTTTTTTTTTTTGTCCAGTCCTGAGGGCTTGGGACTCAGGGCCTGAGTACTGTCCATGGCTTCTTTTTGCTCAAGACTAGCACTGTGCCACTTGAACCACAGCTCCACTTCTGGCCTTTTCTATATATGTGGTGCTGGGGAATTGAACCCAGGGCTTCATGCATGCTAGGCAAGCACTCTACCACTAGGCCATATTCCCAGCCCAACTTTGATTTTTTTAAATGATAACAACAGTGTTGGTAATATGTCTAAAAGCCAAACTACCATGTTGCTTCATAAAGGATTTATTATCAAAGCAAAGTTCACAGCATAGGTACATTATTCTATACATACTTCTGATTTGTGTGCAATTTCTGTACTTGAATTCAACATATTTAGAACAAAATCACTGAGATTTCTTTAAATTTTGATGATACTCGGTGAATTATTTCTCTAAATCATGCAGCAAAAAACATTGCAAAACAATCTTTCCTAATAGAAATAACTGCTCAAAAGGAGGAAAAGGATAGAACCGTGACAAATAACCTATCAGAAACACCTATTCATGGAGGAAGACTGTACAAACACCTGTTAATTTGCGTCGCTGGAGAAGCTACTGCAGCTGACTCTTAATGTTCAGTGTTTTCTCCCAACTGTTCCTAAACCATAGACATACACATAAATATCAGGCAAAGTTCCAGCAAGAAAAAGGTAATTATTAATAGTAATTATTCAAACTAAGCAAAGAGCCTTTAATAAAAAGATATTTTTAAGGGATAGGCAGATTGAGAGAGGCAATAGAATTTGGTATGCCCTGGAGTGAGCCAGTGCTAGAAGCTACTACTACTTCTGAACCTGTAGGAAGCAGGCAGTGGTAAGAGAAGAAGATATGACGAAAACTTAGTCACTATAACTGGTAAAAGCAAAAGGCACAGAAGAAGGATTTCTTGTTAGAAGCTGTGTTTGAGCAGAGAGCCACTGACAGAAATACTTCTGAAACAGAAAAGAATAGGAGAAATGGGTATAAACACACCTCGCCTCTGTTGTCTTGCCCATCATAGCTTCATAGCATCTATCATGGGCTAAACCCAAAATGAAGTCAAATAATCAGAGAACTTATATAACGAAGGAAAGGATTCACCTTCGTAGGGCAAAGAACAAGTAAGAAAATGGTAGAAATTGGATGGGGGATGAGGAGTCAATGGGACAACACATTAAAAAAGGAAACTAGAACATATTACTTCTTTGGCTACTGGTCAATAGTCTTACTTGACAATTACTTTTCCACATTGGCTAATGTTATTTTTAAATGGATATTGAAATGCATACTCTTCTGTTACTTTATATAAACCAGGGGACAGACTGACCTCACTGTCAAGATGGTGGCCATCTTCCACATTAGACGATAACTTTATATGTATCAATGGTAGACTGCAAAGTCAGGGATCATACTCAGGTTTATTTATCATTCAAATTGTGTTTTCTGTTTCAGTCTATTAAAGTGTGACTTTTGGTAATTCCTTTCCAAAGTGTACTAGTATCCAAGATAAATAAATTGGTAACTATTTTGGAGCTAAATAGCATTTTCCCAGCATGTGAGTTTTCACATCTGCCTGTTTTGTTCTTTTCTATTGCATGACAAAGGCAATTTAATCCTTGAGTTAGTGTCAAAAAATTAAACAGACTTTATTGTAAATCTTGGTCATTCATGTTAAGGAAGGTGCATCTGAATCAAATTCAAAATAAAATCTTTTGGGTTTGGGAATCCACTTAACTTTTCATACGGGCACTCTCCAAATAAGGCTTTAAATATATATTTTTTTAAATCACAAGGATTTCTGTAAAAGACAATATCATGTTAAAAATTATGCTCATAATAGATAGATTGTTTAGATTATTAAAATTTTCTACAGTCTTCTAGATTTATCTACACTGTGTGTCTTCTATTTTTTAAAGCTGAAATTAACATTACAGTACAGCATATTTCTTGAAAACTATTTGCATTCTCAATGTTATCCTAAATGATGTTGCTTTATACTAATTATCTAACAGTTCTCTGGTTCTCTATTGTTGTTGCTTAGTTAATCTTCCTGGATTGATGTCTAAAAAGGACTTGAGGAAATTGTTTTCAGATATGAAGAGCTTTATAGTTGAACAAATTGGGCTGCATAGATAGTTGTTGTAGTTTGGATTTTAAATGTCTTCTAAGGCCTACATGTGAAAGATTGCTTCCAATGTACAACATGTTTGGGAGTTACTGGATCTTTATTAAGTGTGGGGGTATTAAGTATTAAGGGGGTAGTAGGAAGTTAGATCATTGGTGATAAGTCCTGACAGTGTATTAAGATTCAAGCCCTCTTTTCTTTCTTTACTTCCCGGCTATTATGAGATAAATGTATTTAGTCTAACATACATTCCTTGCTATGACATTCTGCCTCATCACAGGCCTAGAAGCAACAGAATCAAACAACTATGAAATGAAACCCCTAAAGCCATGAGCCCAAAATAAACCTTTCTTCCTTTTAAGTCTTTTTTTTTAAGGTATTTTGCCACAGCAACAGGAAGCTGATTAATACATCATCCATCCTATAGACAATCTCTAGAGGATCCTGATTCCCACCAATCTCCAATCTCCTTATAGAAATTATTCTGTCAGAAGATTGATCAGATTGTCTTGCAAGTACTAAATTAAAAGTCTTGAAAGCGTCTATATTTGACAATGTCCTCAAAGCAACTCTTTTGCAGTATACTCATTCTACATTTCAGAAATCCCTGCCATGTGCATAGAGTCTTTGATTGATGGTCTGTGTTAACAGGCTCTTTGTAAGTAAGCTGTTTCATCAGACTTTTGCCACTGTGGCAACATATTGAAGATAAGCAATTTCACGTGGAAGAATTTATTTTGGTTCAAAGTTGAAGTTCATTAAACTTTGGTGGGAGGAATGTGGTGATGCTTGTGACTGGGTCTCAAATTCTGATCCTCCCAAGCTCTACCTCCTGCGTTGTTAGAAATTCAGGTGCTATTATCATACTCAGCAAGTCCAAAGGTATGTAAGGGATAAAACTATGACAATAAAATAACATATTTTTTCTTTTCTGCTGTCTGTGTCAGTTATGTCATGACCTTATCAAATATACAAATTTTTTGAGGTGGTATCAGGGTACTGGCTACAATTAAAATGATTTTTCAAACCTTAGATACATATTTTTTAGTCATTTATTTCTGGCTTTCAAGCTTCAAGAAAATTCAACTTTTACCATCCCATTTTCGGGTGACTGTTGGTGATCACCTTACATTACAGGTATTTTTTATTAACAGAGCTCATGAATAAGTAAAATCATATGTCTGCTATTTTCATTCCTTAAATTTAGCATTCGTTAGAAGTGGCATAATTTTTTTTGTGTGACTCAGTTCTGTACCTCTAACCAGACATCTATGAATAAGCCTACTAAAATGCTACAAATTAAAATAACATAGAAAGTACAGGTCATTTTAGTTTCAAAAGAGGATAAGAAGTAACATGGTTAAAGGAAGCTTTTTAAAATGTAAGAATTTTATTGTCTGGTAAAATCTATTTTGTATGCTAATTAAAAAATCTAATAATCCAGGAAAAAAATGAAATAAAATTTAAAAACACCAAAATCTAGCTAGCCAAAAGGAAGACCAATGGGTTAAATACAATATCAGTTAGCTTTTGAAAATTCAGTTAAAAGCATAATATCTGAAAAGATCAACATTTTATTTTTAGATCTACTATTCATGTATAATGAAATATCATCCATCCAAATACATGAATAATATAAATCTAAATATCTGAATGTCACAAATCTAAATGTCTAATTATCACACAATGTTAAGGAGAGTGACAAATGCCTATTTTGGACATAGTGTCACTATCACAGCCATACAACCCTTCAACATATTTAATATATTTTCCAGATACTTGATCAAATGTCTGAATATTTCTATACTTTAATATTTCTTAAGAAATAATAACCGTGTATGCTACAAGTTTTCGTGAGTCCTTGGGAAAAAAATTAATCTTCTCATCTATGAGGTATCTAAGAGAAGAAACTTCTTTTTAAGGTATTGCTTGAAACAGCCAATAAAATAATATCATCATTCTTTCTGATAGAAGAAGAGAATTACAAAGAATGACATTGACCCATTCATAAGGAAATGGAAGGCCTTGGAAAAAAAATCATACTAAGTGAAGTGAGCCAGACCCAAAAAAACATAGTCTCCCTGGTTTCCCTCATTGGGAGTAATTAGTATATGTCTAGGATATCCTAGCAGAAGATTGCAATACCTCAATAGCTATGCACATATGAACACATAAGATGATGCTAAGTAAAATGAACTCCAAGTTATGTAAACAAGTGGTTTATCCTTATTGTTGTTATTATCAATATACCCTGGGAAATTATGCCCTTTTCTTTTGTCTTTCTTTCCCATGGTTTTACCTCTAATATGACTGTAACTGATTTTAGTACCCTGGATATTGTTTATTCGTGTATTGGAACTAAAGAAGGGAAAGGGAATACCAAAATCGAGAGACAGAGGATAAAAAGACAAACCAAGGCAACAGCAATACTTACAAAACTATATGGTGTAAACCAACTGTACAACTCATGGTGGGAGCGGTAGATGGGGAGGAGGGAGGTGGAGGAAAAGTGAAGGAGGAGGTAACAAGTTGGATAAGAAATGTACTCACTGCCTTATGTATGAAACTGTAACCCCTCTGTACCTCACTTTAACTATAAAGAAATAAAAAAATATAGTCCTCACTCTTAATAAATGATTCAGTGTGCTAATGGTTGCTAGCTGCTTCAAAGCTTGGTTTCCTTACTGAAACATGTTAGCCACTAACCCTGAATTCTGTGGATGGAAAAGAAACAGTAACTTAGAAATTTGCACTCCATCAAATGGTAAATCATTTGTTTGCTTTTGCCAAATATTTGCCAACTGCAGACTCTATATAAAGCACTGAAGATACACAGGCAGATGAAGGGAATCTTTTATAGACGTTTCGGATGAAGTGCTTACAATAACTAGAGAGACAGTATTCTGAGGAGATGGCCTAAGAGGAACATGTTCCTGACTGTCTGAGCCCTCCACTTCTGGAGTAATGAAAACCAACAATGAGAAAATAGACAGTTCCAGTGGGACAAGTTCAAGGCTGCAGGAAAAGAAATGGGTATGGCTTCCTTCTTTACTGGCCAGGTAAGATAGTGGTCAGTTTCCAAACAGGAACTCTTCTTGTAGCCTTGAATAAGTACTAAGGATTTTGAAGTTGCCTGAAACAGGAAAGGAAAAAAATGAACTTTCTGTAAACCACAAAGAAATACTCCATCCATCATAGACCAGAGAGTGTAGTAATTTATTCCCTCTACATTGTGGTCAGAAGGCAATTATGGCTTGTCTCTTGAGATGCCTGAGCACCTTCTTTTCTTCCTGGGTTCAATGTCTTCAGCTATATGGCTGTAGGACCTGAAGTTTTTTTCTTCGCAGCCTTAGATAATGAACTCCCGATACTGAAGTTCCCAAAGGCTCCATTCATCCCTCCTCCATGTTGTCATGCTTTCTTGCTATATGGGCTTCTGTGACAGAGCCACTACTATCTGCATCACATCTGTCTGCCACTTCCAGAAAGGCCCATTGCCATTTTCAAGAGCTTCCCCTTAATGAAGTCAGAAACACTTAGGATAATCTCCCTCAAAATCAACTAGTTTGGTACTGTAATTATACCTACAAAATTCCTAAACCTTTGTCTTATTCTTTTGGTTAGAAGCAAGTCTGAAAGGGGAGATCATGGAAGCTAGAATAGAATTCTTTCACAAATACGTATCGCTATTTTTTATACTAAAGATAAAAATTGTGTCATAGTGATGGTGGATCTACATAAGAACTAAATAGTGTAGTAAAGAGTAATTTGTGTCATGTTCTATTCTGACACTACAGCAGGTTAATTTTGCAGCTCAATTTTATTTCAACAGATACGGTAATGCAGACATATACTTATGAACTATAGATACATGACATTTTACACAAACTTCTGCTAGAGTAGTATATATGCTTGATGTTGTAATCCATGTGGTAGTGAGTAAAAAGATTGCTAAGCTTGGGGTCATGAGTGTTGCTTCTACTAACCTGGCCCTACTTTAGAAAATCTATCTCAGTGCCAGTATTTATGAAGATGGGAAATTCTCTCTCTTTATCCCTGTAGTATTAATGTAAAGCTGTCATTAAGGATGGAGGTATTGATTAAAAATTATGGGCTCTTGAGATAATAAGACCCCTGTTTCATTCATATTAGCTGTAAACACAAAGAAATTAATTATACTACCTCTTTAGATGTCAGTGTTCACATCCATTTCATAGCAATAATGGTGAGTTTCTGCTGCTTAAACTGTCAGTACATTGTTTGATATATAGATATGTTCATCAACCTATTCTAACATTTCCAATATATATGAAATGCCTAATGCAGTACTCATTGAACAAATATTAATTGGCCACCTATTTTTTCTCAGGTATTATCTTAAGTAGAAGGATAAAGCAATGAACAATACGGAAATGTCCACCTTCCTGGCCTTACATTTTGACATAAATAGCCACTGTTATTATTATTTTCTAAAATATTTTAATTTTTTCCCTGTCAGTCATGGTGCTTGGTCTCAGGGCCTGGGGACTGTCCATGAGCTCATTTTGTTCAAGGATAGCACTCTACAACTTTCAGCCACAGCTTCACTTACTGTTTTTGAGTGGTTAATTGCAGAGAGTATCATGGGGACTTTTCCTTCTGGGCTGGCTTTGAACCACAGTCCTCAGATCTCAGCCTCCAGAGTAATTAGGTTTACAGACCTGGTTTTAATTTTCTTTAAGTAGTTGTACAAAGGAGTTACCATTCAACAGAGTAGTTTATGAGTGTAGTGCCTCTTGATCAATGACATTCCTTTTAATATTCTCACCACTCCTCCCATCCCAATTCTGTCCTTTGTTATATACTAACCTCACAAAAGACAGAGATAGCATCATATCTATCAGTAAAACTTTTATGTCTAGTATGCTTTTGGTAAGATATTGTATGGGGTTCACATTTTAACTCCCCAAAGGAAAGCGTGGGGAAGTGGGATGAATGGTCCTGGCCCACTATAGAGTTTTGCTTTGTGTTTCTTTGTTTGGGGCCAGTCCGAGAGCTTGAACTCATCCAGGCCCTTAGCTGTCCCCAACCCTTAGCCCCAGGCAAATGGACCCTTCTACTACAGTTCCACTTCAGGCTTTTTGCTGCTTTATTGGAGATAAGGTGCTTCTGCCTTGGCTGGCTCAGAATTCCCATGATCCCCCCCCACACACACACACTTTTTTTTTTGCCAGCCCTGGGGCTTGAACTCAGGGCATGAGCACTGTCCCTGGCTTCTTTTTGCTCAAGGCTAGCACTCTGCCACTTGAGCCACAGCGCAACTTCTAGCATTTTTTATATATGTGGTGCTAAGGAATTGAACACAGGACTTTATGTATACGAGACAAGCACTCTCGCCACTAGTCCATATTCCCAGCCCCCCATGATCCTTATATCTTAGTCCTGTGTAGCTTGTATTCCAGCCAGGAGCTGCCCAGCTGGAAGACCTTCCTTCTTCCTGGGCAAACAAGTCTTTGTTCTCAGCACTCACTCAGGAGGAGAAAGGTGGAATGGGTAAACAAAACAGAGGATTGGCTGGTTGGGAGAAAAGCTGGTCCCGCTGGGTTTGTCCCAGGAGGCTATGGGAAAGTGCAGAGGTGAAGAGTCCTTGTGTTTTTGTTGGTTGTGGGGTTTGAACTCACGGCCCTGGGATCTTTCACTCAGGGCTCTACCACTTTGAGCCACAGTGCCACTTCCATTTTTCTGGTGGTTCATGGGAGATAAGAGTCTCATGGAGTTTTCTACCCTTGGCTGGCTTTGAACCTCCATACTCTAGACCTCAGCCTCCTGAGTAGCTAGGATTATAATTGTGAGCTACTGGTGCCCAGCATTTGAAAGGGATTTTTCTTTTTCTTTCTTTTTTTTTTTTTTTGGCCAGTCCTGGGCCTTGGACTCAGGGCCTGAGCACTGTCCCTGGCTTCTTCCCGCTCAAGGCTAGCACTCAGCCATCTGAGCCACAACGCCCCTTCTGGCCGTTTTCCATATATGTGGTGCTGGGGAATCGAACTGAGAGCTTCATGTGTAGGAGGCGAGCACTCTTGCCACTAGGCCATATTCGAGCCCCTTTCTCTCTTTTTATTTACTTATGTTTTTTAGGGGATGGGGCTGCTATTGGGACTTGAACTCAAGGCAAAAAATAATAAATAAAAAAAAGATATTGTATGAGCAGAAAAAAAGAAAGAAAGAAGAAAACTAACAAAGAATCATGCATCCAAAAATGTCTAAAACCTAAGATGCAGTTCATTCACTTAGAATGCATACATATATTAAACAATTGTCAACAAACTAACTGCCTTATTAGGAAACATGGTACACACAATGACACTTAGCACTTTTTAGTTTAAAAAGAGGAAAGCAAGTTTTTAGGAATGAGAAAGAAATCAACAATCAAAGAAACTAATAGTCATTGTGATTGAAAATCATCTTGTAATTACTTGGTAAACTTGATACAAACAGCTGGTGCAGGTGGCTCATGCTTATAATCTTAGGTACTCAGGAGGCTGTGATCTGAGGATCATGGTTTGCAGCCAGCCAGGGCAGGAAAGTCTGTGAGATTTCTGTCTCCCATAAACTACTTAGAAAAAGCTGGGCGTGGTGCTGTGGCTCAATGGTAAAGCACTATCCTTGTTCCTTTTAGGCTTAGGGATGGTGCCCAAGCCCTGAGTTCAAGCCCAGCAAAAAAGAAAGACAAAGGAAAATACAATGAGTTGACTAATGACTCTGCTAAATGTCATATTGGCAAAATTATACACCTCCATTCATCTACTAAAACACAGATATAATTCTACCACTCTTTCAGGGAAGTTCACAATGGTTCATTATATCAGAAGGCCAAAACAGTTATCATATGCTTGAAGCCAGCTGATCTTTATGATGATGATGATACTGTTGAGGATGAGGATGATGATATAATGATTACAACATGCTAACAATTTACTGAACATTCACTCTGTATCATCTTCTCTTTAAATATTTTCTCATTTAATATTTGCAACATCCCTATGAGGTAGTTCCCTTAAACATATTCATTTTCAGAAGAAGATATAAGGTGCAGAAGAACAAGATTCTTGCCAAAGTTAACACACAGGGAACAAGACACCAACAAGATCCCCAGACTTTTCAACCCCTACTTCTCTTCTTTAGAAAACATCTTCAGAGCTGGGTGCCAGTGGCTTACACCTGTAGTCCTTGCTACACAGGAGGCTGAGAGCTAAGGATCGTGGGTCAAAGCCAGCCTGGGCCTGAAAGTCTGTTATCTCCAATTAACCACCAGAAAACCAGAAATGGTAGAGCTCTAGCCTTTTGCTGAAGAGCTCAGGGAGAGTGCCCAGGCCCAGAGTTCAAGCCTCATGACCAATAAAAGTAAAAAGAAAAGTGAAGACCTTCAGAAAACTGTACAAATTAAAACACCCATATTCTCCTTGGAAATTAAGATCTTTACCATTCCAATTCATAATTTCGTGGAGGTTCTAATACCAGTATACACGGTTTCCAATATACTCAGATAAGATTACAGAGATAGTGCAGATACAATCACAGGAAGGTGATACAAGAACATCATCAATAGTAGAAGCTACAGATACACATGGGATGTTGAAAATAGTTACAACTGTGATATAACAATCGTTTCCATAACATGGAGTTCATTTCACTTAGCATCATCTTATGTCATCATAAGGGTATAGCTATTGGGCTCTTGTGACCCTCTGCTATGACTTGCCTAAACCTGTACTAATTATTCCCAATAAGGAAGACCATAGAGTCCATGTTTCTTTGGGTCTGGCTCACTTCACTTAGTATAATTTTTTCCAAGTCCTTCCATTTCCTTACAAATGGGGCAATGTCATTCTTTCTGATAGAGGCATAAATTTCCATTGTGTATATGTACCACAACTAGGAAATTGAAAGGGAATACCAAAATTGAGAGACACAGGGTAAAAAAGAGAAACAACTACAAAAGCAATACTTGCAAAACTGTTTGGTGTAAGTGAACTGAACACCTCAGGGGGGGAAAGGGTAAGGGGGAGGGGGGGGGGGGTATGAGGGATAAGGTAACAAACAGTACAAGAAATGTATCCAATGCCTAACGTATGAAACTGTAACCTCTCTGTACATCAGTTTTATAATAAAAACTTTAAAAAATGGCAAAAGAGAAAAGAAAAAAACCCAAAATGTATCAAATGGAAAAAAAATAAACGTACCAATATTCAATAAAAAAAATAATTTTGTGGAGGTGCTTTTTAGCTAGAATTCTTTTTTCCTATACATGTTTTAAAAGAATATCAAAGTTTGCTTTAGAAATATTAGAAAGTTAAATTCCTAGATGTTTATGATTATACCCCTGATTCTGAGATCTGAGGATTTCCCCTTTTTTTCATTCTTTATTGTCAGAATGATGTACAGAAGGGTTATATTTTCATATGTAGGACAGTGCATACATTACTTATACAACTTGTTAGCTCCTCCCTCATTTCCCCCACCTTCCCTCTCCCCTCTCCCCACCCCTCCTTGAGTTGCACATTTAGTTTGCCCCATATAATTTTGTAAGTAGGGTTGTTGCCTTGGTTTATCTTTTTATACTTTTTGCTCTAGATTTTGATATTCCCTTTCCCTTCCCTAGTTCCAATACATGTATACATGATATCCAGGGTACAGTAGATAGTTACAGTTACAGTGACAGTGACATCAAGAGTTAAACCACTGGAAGGAAAGACAAAAGTAAAAGGTCATATTTTCACATGGTATGTTGATAACAACGATAAACCACTTGTTTCCATAACTTGGGGTTCATTTTACTTAGCACTATCTTATTTGTTCATATGTGCATAGCTATTAGATATTGTGCTCTTCTTCGAAGATAATCCTAGACATGCACTAATTATTCCCAATGTGGGAAACCATAGAGTCTATGATTTTTTGGGTCTGGCTCACTTCACTTAGTATGATTTTTTCAACGTCCTTCCATTTCCTTATGAATGAGGCAATGCTATTCTTTCTGATAGAGGTGTAGCATTCCACTGTGTATATGTACATTTTCTTGATCCACTCATCTACTGAGGGGCATTTGGGTTGGTTCCTTATTTTAGCAATGATGAATTGTGCTGCAGGAACATAGTTGTGCTGGTAGCTTTGGTGAGTCTTGCTTGTAAATCTTTGGGTAGATGCCCAAAAGTGTGGCTTATGGGCCCTAGGTCAGCTCTATGTTTAGCCTTTTGAGGAACTTCAATAGTGCTTTCCAGAGTGGTTGGACAAGTTTACACTCCCACCAACAGTGTAGTAGGGTTCCTAAAGGCCCAGAAACACAACAAATCAAAGAAAGGTTGGACAAATGGGATTACATCAAACTGCAGAGCTTCTGCACGGCAAAGGACATAGCTTGCAAGATAAATAGAAGGCCCACAGACTTAGTGAAGATCTTTACCAGCCAAAAAGCAGACCAAGGCCTCATGTCTAAAATATAGATAGAACTCAAAAAAATTAAGTTCCTCCAAAACAAATCCTCAAAGAACCAACTCTCCCTTCAAAAAAATGGGCTAAAGATCTAAAAAGAGACTTCTCTGAAGAGGAAATGAAAATGGCAAGAGACACACAAAGAAGTGCTCAACATCACTGGCCTTAAAAGAAATTAAAATAAAAACACACTGAGATTCTACTTCAGCCTTGTAAGAATGTCCATTATCAGGAAAACTAATAATAATAGATTCTGGAGGGGATGTGGCCAAGTGAAGATTTCCACTTGATCCACTACTATGACCTAGCAAAGGATAGGATTTTGTAAGGAATTTGTTTCTGATTGCAATTGTTCTTCCTACCGCTAACTTGTATTAAGCCTCCCTGGATCGCTTGAGGACTTTAACATCCTCTGACGGAGGCAAGGGTGCTGAATCTATTTGCTGTAGAAAACTGGTTCTAGCCAAAACTAGTGAACAGACAGTGTATATGATGGGAGAAATTTACAAATGATAGAGATGGAGGGTCACACTTTCATGACCCTGTAGGTGCTACTCAGAGAAATTATCCACCCATATAGACTATGCTGTTAAATGTATTTCAGGACAAGAGATGTTCTCCTGGCCAGCTAGATTCCTGCATGCATGTCCGAGTTGTGAATGCTGATGGATGAATGCTATCTCTCCTGGATTCAACTGGCAAGGAGGTTGGATCAATCAAAAGGTTTAATCTGGACAACCTGATGTGCTACTTTTACGTTCTTGTCACTTTGACAGTGAAGGAGAGAATTTCTCAGAAAAGAAACAGACATGGAATTTAAAGAAAGCAGAATTGAAAAAAATAATAATAATCTGCTAACAACCACAGCATGTAATTATTTGCTAACACAAGTAAAACTCAATTCTGAAAGGCTGAATCTGCTATAGGCAGAATGCGGTGCTACCTCAAGTTCCCCAAATTCATCTTCTCAAGGTTTAACCCCCAATAGAATCATATTTGAAGATAGAGCCCGGGAATTAATAGAGGTTAAGAAAGGTCAAAAGGTAGAAGCCTGAAAAGTAGGGTAGGATGGATAGGATAGACATCCTTCTAAGAAAAATGTACCAACCTACCTTGCCAGCAGTTTGATTTTGGACTTGGGAAATCCAAGATGTGAGAGGTGTGAGAACTTTCTGTTGTTGAGATCATTTGTTCTACAGTATTCGCAGAAACCTAGACAGACAATTAACTACATGCTCCTTTCAGCTTGGATATTTAAATTTCAGCTCATAGTGTGTTCTGTCTAACAACTTCTGGTGAATCCTCTGACTTCAAAATACATTTTGTTGATGTTTTAAACAATCTGAGGAACTTTTACCCCATTGTGTACAACGTGCCTACACACAAGGATCCCACATACCAATGTCAGAGGTAATACTGAAGTCCTGGAGCATCAGCTACCAAGCATGGGCCCGCACTTGCTTACCCATGCCTTGACCTCTTACAACCTCTGGAAATTAAAACTCTGCCTGTGAGTTGGTGATCAGACAACTTTGGTGGCAACACATATTGAGAATGGATGTGAAACAATTGCTAATTTTTAAGAAATGTCAGCATGAAAAGTCAACCCTTCGCTCTATTTTTTACTTTATCTTTGAAAGTCATAGAGAATGACCCCATCTTTTTAAGCCATTAAATGTTTCCTAGATATGGTGGACCTATTATATGCCTCAGCTGTAGGCTTCAAAATTTAAAATGTCTGTTTAAAGTGGATCTTCTGATACTTGAGCATTCTTCCTTCCTTTACTTCAGAGTTCCATTTGATAATCTTCCTAACAGAAACACATCAGTGCGGATCACCGGCTTTACATTTTGATGAGCATGCCTCTCAGTAAGAAATGCAATTTCGACATCATTAAGTGAACTTGCACATGCAGGTATATTCATAATGAAAATAGTATTTCATAATCTAGCATTTAACCTTCCTAACTGTGGTATATTCTGGCATTTTTGTCTTTTCTTGTGCAGGCATACATACATGAGATGATTTCCCCATTTTATCTAAACATTCATTACACACTGAGGCTGAAGATTCTGTAGTTAAAGCTATAATAGCAAAACTAGCGTGATTTTTCTTAATCCCTCTTCAATTTCACAGACAGAAAATCATGGCAACCACAGCATATCGATTTATTTCTCTTTTCTTAAGTTGACAAGTTTCATTTACCATAAAATGAGGCACTCAAAGGCTTACCTTTGGCATATCTGATATGGCAGCAGTATTACTTTTGTGCCTTGGGGCCATTATGAAGTAAAAATTGAATACAAGTGCTTGACAACACAACAGTTGATCTGATCAAATGGACCAACTCTGAGGGCTTAATGGGAGGCTGGTGTATACCATGTGGATACAGTAGACAAAAGGATAGGTTATATCACAGATAAAGTAAGAGAATGCTAGATTCTTACGTGCTACTCAGAATGGTGTGCAATCTCAAAACTATCAATTGTTTCTTCCTAGAACTTTCTATGTAATGATTTGGGTCATAATTGACTAGATAACTTACACCATAGTCAAGGGGGGAATTATTGTACTGTGGCTCAGTCACATAATAAAATGCCACTTAAATGGGTATACTGGCAGGAAAGTGTACCCGGCTTGCTCCAATCTGGAGTTTGTTCCTAGTACAGAGATATTAATATATAATCTAGTAAAGGGATCCATCTCTTATGCTTCTGAGAAGTATTTGCCTGAAATGCCTCAAAAAAACTTTATATGAAAGTCACAGATGCCCTTAATTGCTCACAATGTTTTTTTTCTTCGTTTCTCAAAGATAATGTAGAAGAGTTAAACCTGAAGTCACTTCCTCTCTTGGCTATCTGATTCC